>NW_019154093.1:4066191-4192826 GCF_002288905.1 Enhydra lutris kenyoni
CCCCCCCCGCCCCAGCCCCTGATAGGAGATGGAGGAGATCTGCCTTTTCGCCTGGCTCAGGGTTTCTAGTTTTCCTGGGCACCTAAAGACTCACCACCAGGGACAGGGAGAGGGTGTGATGTTCGAGCCTGTCTGGGAGCCCAGCTTAAGGTGGCAGGCTCCGGAAGAGCTTTCACTTCTCATTTTCCCGGGCCTTTTTCAAAGGCTTAAGATCAAGATCTCGGGATTCTTGTGTGTGTGTGTGTGTGTGTGTGTGTGTGTGTGTGTGTGTGTGTGTGTGTTTAAGATTTTATTTACTTATTTAGCAGAGAGTAGAAGCAGGGGAAGAGACAGAAGCAGGTTCCCCACCCAGCAGGGAGCCGGGGACTGGCTTGATCCCAGGACCCTAGGATCCTGACCTGGGCTGAAAGCAAATGTTTAATCCATGAGCCACCCAGATGCCCTCCCACCCCCGGGATGCTTGATTTCAAATGTGTGGGTCTCTAGCCTTATTTCTCTCTTCCTTTTGACCCTGACCCTTGAGAGGGCAGATCTGCCTCAAATCTCTCTTTTTCAGGTCTAAGTGAGCCTCTTGTCCTCCCTTGGACTGATTGAGAGCACCCAGGAAGGTGGATAGAAGTTTCTAGGCCCCCCCCCCCAAAGATTTTAGGCCCAGCTTTGTCACCAATTTGCTGTGACAGGCCAAGTCCTTGTCCCATCTCTGGTGCTCATTTTCCCCAAGTATAACATCAGAAATCTGAACGGGCTCACCCAGAAATAATTTAGAGTAGTCATTACAAGCTCTAGAATCTGACTGCCTATGTTAGAATCTTGCCTTCATGATTGTGTGGCCTTCACAGCTCTCTGCTGTGGTGTCCTCATCTGTAATATGTGATAATAATTATATAGTAACTTTCTCATGGGGACTTTGTGAGGATGACAGAGTCAGTGTACACAGAGGTGTTAGAATAGTGCCTGCAGTATATTTACTGCTCAGCAAGTTTGTTGTTATCTGGCTCTGATTCTTTGGGAGTATAAGAGCTGTCCCTCTTCCAGGAAGGGAAAAAGGCTCCTAATTGGCTCTTGGATTCTGGAAGTAGCAAATAGGTTTACCATGTGGACCAAGTTCAAGTGGTAGCTGCTTGGAGTGCTGTGTTGAGGAGGATTCTGAGGCTCACTGGAAATGAGTGCTGGGATTGATTGGGAGAATCTACCATGGATTTGATGCAGGAGTGGCAGTACATGCCCATGTATTTGCTGTGTCTGGGGGAGCCTTTTATCTTTGGTGACTAATTCAGCCCTCGTAGTAGGGAAATTTAGGTTGTTGCCACCTTTACACAAGGTTTTAATCTCTTGAGAAGTCACTAGCTCTGTTCCAGCAACTGTCATCCCTGGTCTTCTTCTAGTTACCCTTTGCTTCCAGATGTTGTCCCTCAGCCCCCCAGGCAGCTCTTACTATGCTCCATTCAATATCTTTGGCACACATTTATCACTGCTTATTTTGGGAGGGACACCAAGAGAATGGATGGACAAAACAAGGCTCCTGCTTTCAGGGGAACTGCATTTTAGTTATGTGGCACAAACTCTAGGAAAACCAGAGTTTTGCCACAGGAGAGTTCCAGCATGTCATGGGAATGTAGATAATGATGCAATTTATTAGGCCTGGTAGGATCTAGAGAGGCTTCCTAGAGGAATAGTCTAGCTGGGCCATGAAAGAAAAGTAGAATTTTTAGGAGGCAGAGATGGGACAAAGAGACTTTGGGGTGAGACCCCAGTGGTCTATATGAAAAATTTCAAAATTATCTAGGGTGGGTGAAGCGAAAGAAGTAGGAATGGGGGAAAGACGAAACTACAGTACGGACCGTGCCGGAATTTGGACACCCGGCTAAGGAGTTTGGATTTTACCCCATTGGTGACAAGAAGTTTACCGACTTCTCCAAGCATGTTCCATCCTAGTCCCCAGGAAAAGCCTTCATATATCCTGGGTATCTTCACCCTGAATGCACACTTCTCCATTCTCACCCCTTACTCTTCTTTCCACATGTCAGACACTGCTTCTAGATAGCCAGTTAGAGGAGAAGGCTCGGGGAGCTTTCTTTCTTTCTTTTTTTTAATAACAAATTTTTCTTTTTTTAAAAGATTTTACTTGACAGAGAGAGAGAGCACAAGTAGGCAGAGTGGTAGACAGAGGGAGAGGTAGAAACAGGCTCCCCACTAAGCAGAGTACCCGGTGTAGGGCTCAATCCCAGGACCCTGGGATCCTGACCTGAGCTGAAGGCCGACGTTTAACTGACTGAGCCACCCAGGCGACCTGTCTGGGGGCTATCTGCTGGGACATCTTGAGTCAGCAACTTTTGCTTCTGCTCACAGGGAGCCTGGTAGATTTCCTCAAGACACCCCCAGGCATCAAGCTGACCATCAACAAACTCCTGGACATGGCAGCCCAAGTAAGGAGACTGGGGAGGGGCTGGGCAGGTGCACAGCCCAGTGAGGTAAGGATGTTCGGCCCAGGGCTGCTGACCTCCTACCTGGTCTTCAGATTGCAGAGGGCATGGCATTCATTGAAGAGCGGAATTACATCCACCGTGACCTGAGGGCTGCCAACATCCTCGTTTCTGACACCCTGAGCTGCAAGATTGCAGACTTTGGCCTAGCACGCCTCATCGTGGACAACGAGTACACAGCCAGGGAGGGTAGGTGTGGGATATAAGGGAATTCTGGGGCCTGTGGGGTCTGGCCAAGCAGACCCAGGTGACCTCTCTCTGCCTCTCTCCAGGAGCCAAGTTTCCCATTAAGTGGACAGCACCAGAAGCCATTAACTATGGGACATTCACCATCAAGTCGGATGTGTGGTCTTTTGGGATCCTGCTGACGGAGATTGTCACCCATGGCCGCATTCCTTACCCAGGTCAGGGCCAAGGGTAGGAACTGAAAGGGTGATGGGGAAGAGTAGCCCATGCATGTCTGTCCACTCACTTCATCTGTCCCTGGTTCAGATTCTGAATCTTCCTAGCTGCTTTTCCTGTATTCACTCAGGACTCCAGAATCCCCAGTCAGGTGCCACATCTCCTAGGGCTGGCTTCCGTCTTCCGTGTCTGTCTCGATCTCTCTCCTCCTTCAATAATCCCAGCTCTTAAGTTCTGACACGGGCAGCCTGGGATGGTAGAAGAGGATCTGACTTGGGAGGGAAAAGGCCTGCCTTTACTACCAGATCTGCCACTGATGCTAATTTCTATTTGGGTTTGATCAGATCATTCTTTTTCTTTTTTTTTTTTTTAAGATTTTATTTATTTATTCGACAGACAGAGATCACAGGTAGGCAGAGAGGCAGGCAGAGAGAAAGAGGAAGGGAAGTAGGCTCCCTGCTGAGCAGAGGAGCTCAATCGCCCAATGTGATGCGGGGCTTGATCCCAGGAGCCTGGGATCATGACCTAAGCTGAAGGCAGAGGCTTTAACCCACTGAGCCACCCAGATGCCCCCAGTCAGATCATTCTTTCTTTCCCCACCTGTAAATTATGAGGTTAGAACAGTATCTGGCCCATACTAAGCACTCAAGAGTGTTAGGTTTTATTATTATTATTATTTTTTAAAGATTTATTTATTTATTTGAGAGAGCAAGAGCGCAGGGGGAGGGGCAAAGGAGAGGGGGAATCTCAAACAGACTCCTCACTGAACACGGAGCCAACACGGGGCTTGATATCATAACCCTGAGATCAAGACCTGAGCAAGTCGGACACTTAGCCGACTGAGCGACCCAGGAGCCCCTAGGTTTTATTATTAATCATCACTTTGGGCAAGTGACTTTACCTCTCTGAGCCTCAGTTTCCTGATATGAACAAAAGAGGCGATTTGTGAAAGAGTTTGACTCCCAGCAGGTGCTCACTAAGCAGTGACTTCCCTGCCTTCTGGAACTTTCCACATAACAAATGAGAGAGATATATAAATGACTAATTCCTACCCTCTCCTATCCCTTCCTCTAACCTCTGGACACAGTCCTTTACCCCCGAATTCAGCCAAGACAGATGGAATTTTTTGAAAGGAACTTGCTAGGAAGTTCTGGGGAAAGGAAATGGAACGCAAAGATAGGGGAGAAAAGTCACGGAGCACAATGGCCAGAAATCCAGAAGCTTCCCATACCCCCAGAGCGCTATGTACAGAATTTTGCTCCTAGAAAGGTAAAGGCACCTTAGAATTAGGTGAGAGCCTGAAGGACTTCTCTTCCCAGGACTGGCCCTATCAGAGTCCAAGGGCAGCACGGGGGCGAGAACCACACTCCAGTCACCCAGCCAAATGTCCTTACAGCTCCTCCACTGTGCCCACAGAGGTGAACCCATAGAGAATTTCTCTGTTAGAAGAAAAAAAAAAAAAAAAAGCAGGGGCTCCTGGGTGGCTCAGTGGGTTAAGCCTCTGCTTTCAGCTCAGGTCATGGTCTCAGGGTCCTGAGATTGAGCCCCGCATTGGGCTCTCTGCTCAGCACAGAGCCTGCTTCCCCTCACTTTCTGCCTGCCTCTTTACCTACTTGTGATCTCTCTCTCTCTGTCAAATAAATAAAAATCTTTTTTTATTTAAAGATTTTTAAAAATTTATTCATTTGACAGACGGAGATCACAAGTAGGCAGAGGGGCAGGCAGAGAAAGAGGAGGAAGCAGGCTCCCTGCTGAGCAGAGAGCCCAATGCGGGGCTCAATCCCAGGACCCTGAGATCATGACCTGAGCCGAAGGCAGAGACTTTAACCCACTGAGCCACCCAGGCACCCCAATGAATAAAACTCTTAAAAAAAAAAAAAAAGAAGAAGAATAAAAAAACGTGGGGCGCCTGGCTGGCTCAGTCAGTATAGCATGCAGTTCTTGATCTTGGGCTAATGAGTTCAAGACCCACACTGGGCATGAAACCTACTTAAAAACAAACAAACAAACAAAATAATTAATTAATTAATTTTAAAAGATGAAAAAAAGCATTGAAAGCATGAGAATAATTGGCAACTGACACGTGACTTCAGGGTTAGGGAGATAATGGGGAGTAATGGGGCCTGGGTGAACTTGCATTACCACTAAGACATAGGAACCCCCAAAACAGATATTTTCTCTTCTTTTTTTTTTATTTTTTAAGATTTTAAAAAATGTATTCATCTGAGACAGAGAAAGAGAGTGAGTGTGAGCAGGAGAGAGAAGCAGACGGAGAGGGAAAAGCAGACTCCCAGACTCCCTGCTGAACACAGGGCTCAATCCCAGGACCAGAAGATCATGACCTGAGCTGAAGGCAGATGCTTAATCATCTGAGCCACCCAGGTGTCCCCAGACCTTTTCTTTTTCAAGAGAAGCCAAACCTTGGAATTTTTTTTTAAAGATTTTATTTATTTATTTCGCAGAGAGAGATCACAAGTAAGCAGAGAGGCAGGCAGAAAGAGAGAGAGGAGGAAGCAGTCTCCCTGCCAAGCAGAGAGCCTGATGCGGGGCTCGATCCCAGGACCCTGAGATCATGACCTGAGCCGAAGGCAGAGGCTTAACCCACTGAGCCACCCAGGCGCCCCCAAACCTTGGAATTTTAAGAAAATTTCCTATATCCAAATATTGATGATTGATTCAAATTGTTTAAAAACACAGTAGGGTGCCTGGGTGGCTCAGTTGTTTAAGCATCCAACTCTTGATCTCAGCTCAGGTTTTGATCTCAGGGTCTTGAGTTCAAGTCCCACATTGGACTCTAACTGGGTGTGGAGCCTACTTAAAAAAATAAAATAAATAATAATAAATAAATATAAATAAACAACAACAAAAAAAACCCCAATAGGGGTCAAACCAAAGTAGGTCTATGGGCTATTTAGGCTGGGTGCAGACTATGGGTTTGCATCCTTGACTCTAGCCATGGTGTTTAGTTCTCTGGTCTATGTCCTCTGATTTCCTGAATTTCCTAGTTTTAAGGGACATGGTCCCCAAATTATTTAATCTGGTTCCTAGAGGGATCTGGTGAATCTACCTTATGCAGGGTCTGCTTTGCTGGTTTCCAGGGCCCACCTGGCATCTCATGTGCCTGTTTCCCAAACCAGAGAAGCCTCACCCCTGTGCCGTCTGTAGGCTCCTGTCCTGCCCTGGGGCCTGACCACCCCATATTCCACCACCAAATCATAATAATCACAGATATTCTTCATGTAGCATCTCCTCTCCAGGCCCTATACTTGGTGTTTTACAAGCACTATCTCCTTCAATTTTCATAACAGCTATATGAGGTAGGAGTTATTCTTAGGTCCATTTCCCAGATGAGGAAACTGAGGCCCAAAGAGGGGAGATGGCTCACGCATGGCCTCACAATCATCACATACGTGTTATTAAGTGCTTAAGCCACAGCCGACACTCCAAGTGGCCTGGCTGATGTGTGGCTGGTACCCGAAGTACAAGGCCTTAGTGTTGATGCCTACCGAGATTCTTTCGGATCGGTGCTCACACCATGCCAGTTAAATATTCTGAAAGTCACCCCTGCCATGGGGGTCGGAAGCCTGGAGCCTTGATATCATCTCTCCCATCAATCTCTAGGGATGACCAATCCTGAGGTGATTCAGAACCTAGAGCGAGGCTACCGCATGGTGCGACCTGACAACTGTCCCGAGGAGCTGTACCACCTCATGATGCTTTGCTGGAAGGAGCGCCCAGAGGACCGGCCCACCTTCGACTACCTGCGCAGTGTGCTGGAGGACTTCTTCACGGCCACAGAGGGCCAGTACCAGCCTCAGCCCTGACACACCCAGCGGGCCGGGCCCAGAGCCCTCCCTCCATCTAGCCCACCTGGCTGGGGGAGATGCAGTTCTTGTGTCATACTCGTCATCCCCGTGTCGCCTATGCACCTACGGACTCTGTGAATCCCGCCGACGCGTGGCAGGGCCACTTCCTGTTGTCTTATACAGGCTTCTGTAGCTGTGTGGGTTCTGCACAGGTGTCTTGTACGTGTGTGGCATGGGTATATTATGTCTTGGGCACCTGTTCAAGTTGTCCCTTTGTGGGCCCTTCTACTTCCCAAGGCAACCAGAGAGAAGAGGGACGCCTGTGATTGACACTGGCTTCTGCCCACCCCCTTTCCCTTTCCCCTCCCATCAAGAAGCTTCTTGAAGGCTGGGACCTTATCTGATACCTCTGTGTGCTCTCCTTGGAGCCTGGCACACATTAGGAGCTCAATAAATGACTCTCTGTTGATGAAGATTACATATCTCTCAGCTCCGCATTCACTCCCATCTACACTTCCTTGGGAGGGGGAAGTAGGGGTTCAGAAGATGGAAATTAAGTCACCCTGAATTGGGGTGAAAGATGGGATGAGGGGATGTCTGAACTTTTTCCAGCTCTGCTGATTTGGGGAGCCAAGAGGAAGTTCCTACACGTTGCTGGATGGGCTCTTTGAACTCCTTCAAACTCCCACCCCAAAGGATTAAGGGTGACCCCTACGTAGAGCCTTGTGGGGAGTGGGTGTGTCCCAGGACACCCTCCCCTCCCATTACTTAAGGGTAATACCACTTTTTACAGCTACTGATTCTGGGGCTATGTTTGTACTCAGATATGTTTTATTTTGTTTAGATCTTATTTATTTGACAGACAGAGATCACAAGTAGGCAGAGAGAGAGGGAGAGAAGCAGGCTCCCTGCTGAGCAGAGAGCCCAAGATGGGGTTCGATAGCAGGACCCTGAGATCGTGACCTGAGTCGAAGGCAGAGGCTTAACCCACTGAGCCACCCAGGTGCCCCAAAGATTTTATTTTTAAATGGTCTCTACACCCCACATGGGGTTGGAACTCACAACCCTGAGGTCAAGAGTCACCCAGTCTGCTGACTGAGACAGCCGGGCACTCCCCCCCCCACCCCAAGATGTTTTTAAGCATTGAATTGAATCACTCATTTGGCAAATATTTCCTTATTTATAATTTGTTTATTTATTTGAGAGAGTGAGACAACACAAGTGGGAGTGGCAGGGAGAGGGAGAGAGATTCTCAAGCCGATTCAGCACTGAGCGCGGAGCCCCACATGGGGCTCAATCTGAAGACCCTGAGACCACTACCTGAGTGGAAACCAAGGGTCGGATGCTTAACCGACTGCGCCGCTCAGGCAGAACTTGGCAAATGTTTATTGAACATCTGTGTGTTAGGCATGGTTCTGGGTTCATAGAATATAGGGCAGAGAAAGCAAACAAAATCTCTGTCCTTAGGGAGCTTACATCCTAGTAAGGGAAGACACCATAAACGTCACAAAGAAGTAAATGATATGGTATGCTACAAGGTGCTGAGTGCTGAGGGGAAAATAAAGCAGGGTAAGGGGAATGAGGAGTGTCATGTTTGGGGGAAATGTACAATTCTAAACAGGATGGTCTGGGAAGGCCTCATTGAGAAGGTGACTTTTGAGCAAATATTTAAAGGAGATGAGGGAGCAAGCCACATTTTAGGGGGAGGAGAGGCCAGGATGAGGGAACAGCCTGAGGCAGAAGCTCCCTTGGCCAGCACGGAGACAGAAAGTCCAGACAGGGGGCCTCAGGGGTAGATTTTTTGCATAGCCATGACATGACCTGACTTATGCTTTATTACTATTTTTTAAGCTTTTTTTTTTGAGAGCTCGTGTACACACACACACACACACACACACAAGTGAGGGACCCTGGCACCCCATGATCTGACTTACATTTTAAAAGAAGGGCCCTTCCTTCTGTCTTGAATGTTAACTGAGTTAGCAGTCAATTTATAAAACTGGGAAGATTTTGCCTAAAACTACTCATTTCTGCCTTCTCTTGAAAAAACAGCGTGGGGGCACCTGGGTGGCTCATTGGGTTAAGCCTCTGCCTTCGGCTCAGGTCATGATCTCAGGGTCCTAGGATAGAGCCCCACAGCAGGCTCAGCAGGGAGCCTGCCTCTCTGCCTGCTTGTGATCTCTCTCTCTCTCTCTGTCAAATAAATAAAATCTTTAAAAAAAAAAGTTTGAAGATTTGGTTTCCTGTCCTCAGGGAGCTGGGTAGTGGCTCCCCCTTCGGGTAGGGCTTGAGCTCTTTCTTTGCCGGAGTCCCTTTGCCAGACAGTGAAACTGAGTGCGAGTGGTTCATCATGCTTGCACTGTTGTTCTTAGAATGAAGAGGAAAATGAAATGTTTTTCACCTCTATTTCCATTAAAAAGTGAGAGTATGAAAGACACCTGCAGATGGCAGTGTGTTTGAGGAAAGATGGGGGAAAGGCATATTGCTTCAGGAAAGTGAAAAAGAATCCAATTTTAGAAATATGGAAAGCACTTGAATCAAACTAATATAAATCCACTTATTTTTATACCACCTGCCTCACCTCTGGAAGGATCTGTGTTTCTGACTCCTGTTCTGCATTTTATAAAATGTTGCCACACCCATGACCTCATCTGATCCCCACCCTCCTCTTCTTCTGGATACTGTGTGCAGCCATAGAGCTGGTGAACTTTGTATTCTTATCCTCTCCATTTTACAAAAAGGGAAGTGGGAGCCAGAAAGGTTATTAGCCAGAAAGCAGCAACACAGAGCTGGAAACAGGGGTTAATCCCCTGGCCCTTTAGCTGTTTCTATGATAGAATTGCCCAGTCTTAGATCTTCTGTTACTTTTATAATCAGTGGCCCAAATGCAGTTCTTAAGTGAGGAACACAAGTGCGCAAGCAGTCTTTAACTGTAGAGGCATAGGGGTACCTGGATGGATCAGCTGGTTAGGCATCCAACTCTTGATGAAGCTGTCTTAATCTCGGAGTCGTGAGTTCAAGCCTCCTATTGGGCTCCACGCTGGGTGTGGAGCCTACTTAATAAATAAATAAATAAACAAATAAATTGAAGAGGCATAAAAATGTATCTTATCGACTATAGGTAGGACCATGAGTTTGTAACTTACTTGGCACACAAATAGTTAAGTATCCACTAAATATTAATACTGTTGTATTTTATTATTTTAATAGCCCATCGCAGTGCTTTTCAGTCTTTCAGCTTTCAACAATGAACAGTTGTTGATTGTTTGATCAATTTAGAGCAGTGGTTCTCAAGGGGAAGGTAGGGGTAATCTTACACATACACACACACACACACACGCACATGCACACGCACACGCACACCTTGCCCTGGGGACAGTTTTGCAATGTCTGGAGACAATTTTTGTTATTGCAGCTGGGGGGTGGGAGTGGAAGGTGCTATTGGCTTCTAATGAGTAAAGGCTAAGGATGTTGCTAAACATCCTACAATGCTCAAGACAGCCCCCTGCAGTGTGGAATTATCCAGCTCCAAATCCTAATAGCTTCAATAGCTCGAGAAACCCTTCTCTAGCACAAGGTTTCCTCTTGTGTAAAGGCACTCTTGAGTCCTCCTGGGTGACGGCATCAGGGAAGTTTGGCGTAAGCAAGGCTGGGTTTGGGGCGCCCGGGTGACTCAGTCATTAAGCGGCTGCCTTTGGCTCAGGTCATGATCCCAGGGTTGGGCATCCAGCCCCAGCTGCTCAGCTGGAGGCCTGCTTCTCCCTCTCTCAACACAAGCTCCTCTTGCTTGTGTTCCCTCTCTCGCTATCTATGAAATAAATAAAATTTAAACAAGAAAAAAAGGCTGGGTTCTGCACCTTCGTTAGTGTCTCTGCTGCACAGTGGGCATTCACAAAATCTGTACTATTGAAAGTTGGATCTAATTACTCATTGTGTGACTCTGAGCAGGTCACAGAGATCTGAAGTTCATTGTCCGTATCCATAAAATGGGAATCAAAAGCCTCTTCCAAAGCTGCTGTGAGCAATCGTTGAGATAAACGTCGGTGGAGCTGTTGCACAGTACTTGCCCCACAGCTGTTTTCTTTCCTTTATCAGTTTATCTCTCCCTCTTCCAAACCCACGTTCTAATCCACGTTCAGCCGTGTCATCAGCTCAGTGACCTTGTGCAAGTCACTTCCCCCCTCCACAACCCCCCACGTAGACCTCCGCTGAGTCTCTACAAAATTACAAAGTTGGCTTCTGATCTCCAAGCACGCTTCCAACACTGAAATGGGACGGTGAAGTGTACGGCTCTGCTTTCTTCCCCCGGGACTAATGGTACGGTCCCCGGGCAGCTCCCCCACCCCCCTGTCGCAGACCTTGGTACAGGCCCAGGGGGCCCTCGGCTGCCTCTCAGGGCTGCCCTTGCCCCCTGCCGAGTTCCGGGCCGTCCCTGCGCAAGCTGATTGGCTGGATCCGTGCCCGGGCTGCGCGGCTATAGGTGAGCCCGGGAGGGGACGGGCGGAGCGGGCTGGAGGCCCGCCCCCTCCCCCTTGGGTCGGACGCTGAGCTGAGCCGCGGGCGGGAGGGCGGACGGACCGACTGACGGGAGGGACGGGAGGCGAGCAAGATGGCGCAGACTCAGGGCACCAGGAGGAAAGTCTGTTACTACTACGACGGTGAGCACCGTGCGCGCGGCGGGGGCGGGGCCGGGCGGGATCCGGGAGAGGGAGGCTGAGGAGATGCGAGCGGGGAGGCTGGGAGAGGCTGAGGCGTTGGGGAAAGGCTGAGAGAGGAGGCTGCGAGGACGAGGCTGAGAGAGGAGGCTCAGAGAGAGAGGCAGAGGGAAGAGGCTGAGCGGAACGAGGTCGAGACTGAGGGAGGAGGCTCAGAGGAAAGAGGTCGGGGGAGGGAGGAGGCAGCGGGGAGGAGGCTGAGAGCAGGAGGTCGAGTCTGAGGGAGGAGGCTCAGAGTAAAGGAAAGGAAGTCGAGGCTGAGGGAAGAGGCCGAGGCCGAGCGGGGGTCTTTTGGGGAAGCCTGGGGTAACTTGATGGAGGGAGGTGGGATCTCAGGAAGCCTGATTGGGGAGAGTTTGAGTGGGTCTCCTGGAGGGGAGGCTGAGTCTAAGCGGGGAGGCAGGATCTGGCAGAGAAGGGTGCAAGGATTTGTTTCCCTGCCGAGAATACAAAGGTCTTCCTCTGCCCCTTTGCTTCCTCACCCTTTTTGGTGAGAGTCCTGCAGGAGTCACCACCTCCTGTCACCAGCCTCCCCTCCCCCAGTCTCTGAGCTGGGCCTGCAGTTGCTGCTGGGAAATGGGGCCCCTGGGCTTGGAAGGAGAAAGATGCAACCTGTTAAAACAGACTTTTTCATTCAACAGAAGCCTGTGGAGCAGCTTACTCTGTACTAGGGACATTTAGGTGCTGGGGCCATGGGGCTGATCAGGTCACTTCTCATCTTCCCTCAGTCTGGAGGGGGAGATGGGCAGTGACAGAATTGCTCTCCAGTATCATGCTGGGATAAAGGAAAGCTCAGAGTGTTTTGGGAGCACAGAGTAGAGGCACCCAGCTGAGCCTGCGGAGTCTGGGTGGGAGGTGCCATCTCAGTTAGGACCTGAAGAACGGGAGTTACTAGCCAGGCCCAGGGAAGGCAAAGATGATGTTAAGTTTAGAAGTAAGAGAGAGGACAGCATTTTTGAAAGACAGCAGGTATGTGTATAGTACGGCTGAGACATAGGTTTGAATGTAGAGTGTAGAAAGTCAGGGAATAGGCTGGAGGGAAAGGTTGCAAGTGATGAGGCTGGAAAAGAAATGGAGACCAGATCATGAAGGGCTGGGCACTCTGTCTTAAGGAAGCTGAACTTTATTCTGAGTGCACTTGTGAATCATTGAAGTTTTATGCAGCCTGGTGACATCATCAGACTTATACCTTAGAATTATCACTCTGAGACAGAAATTAAGTACACAAATGTAGGGGTAATGAAGAAGGCAAGGATCCCAAACTCCTGCGTTGGGTAGTTTGATGTGTTAGGCTATATCAGTTGATAACTTTGGGTTTTGTATTTTTTTCTTAAGACTATATTTATTTATTTGACAGAGGGAGAGCATAAGCAGAGGGAGTGGCAGGCAGAGGGAGTGGGAGAAGCAGGCTTTCTGCTGAGCAGGGAGCCTGACTTGGGGCTTGATCCCAGGACCCAGGGACCACGACCTGAGCCAGAGGCAGATGCCCAACTGACTGAGCCACCCAGGCGCCCCTGGGTTTTATACTTTTAAGAAATACTTTTTGGGAGATATCCAAGTAGAAGCATTCAGAAGGCTGTTGGCCATTCAGGTCTGCAGTTTAGTAGGAATGAGAAGAGAGAGATTTTTGGAAGTTTTCAGCATACAGATGGTAATTTTCGTTACAGAGGGTGCAATCACCCAAGAAGTTGTACAGGGTGGCAAGAGAAGAGGATCCTTGGCGGAATTCTAAGGAAGCAGACTGAGGAAAAGTCTAGTGCTTTTCATGCTTCGTACTCCCCTGTCATAGTGCTTGTCGCTGTCTATTGGAATTGCCTGTGGACTTGTTCATTCTTCTTAGACAGTAATCTCCTTAGAAATTGGGGTCGTGTCTTACCTAGCTCTCTATGCTCAGCCCCCAGAACAGTGCCTTGGTCATAGCAGGCTCTCAATAAATACTTAAATTGTGCAAGGGGAATGTAAGTGAACCAGAAAGTCTTTTCTTTGTTGTTGTTTTTTTCTTTAAGTAGGCTCTGCACTCAGCATGGAGCCCCCCATGGGGCTTAAACTCATGACAACTGTGAGTGAGATCAAGACCTGAGTGAGATCAGGAGTCAAATGCTTAACCAATGAGCCATCCAGGCACCCCAGAAAGTCTTGGGTTACAGTAGCCAAAAGAAGGTGGGAGTGGCAACTTGTTGGCAAGAACTGTTTCTTGTGCGCAGTTTCAGAGTGAAGCTAGATTGCAGAAGATTGAAGAATGAATGGATGGGTGAAGAGAAGACGTCATATTGAACCCTTTTCAAAGGAAGCTTGGTTGGGGCAGAAAGAAAAGGTTGTTTATAAAAGGGGATGTAGTGGCTGAGGGTCGAGCATATTCAAAATCCAAATGTAAAATAACCAAAGGGAGTGGTTGAAGATAGAGGAGAGAGGGGCTGGTATTGATGGAGTTTCCTGAGGAGGCCAGGTGAGATGGAAACCAGAGCACAGAGAGGGACATTAGACTTTCCAGGGGAAGTTTCTTCGTGATGAGAGGCAAGGAAAAGTTCAAATGTAGGTACGCTGGATGGGGAGAAAGTTGAGGGAGTTTTCAAAATGAAGGAACCGGAGTATTCTTTTTCCTGTGAGTGGTGGAGGGCAGTTGGAAGAGTAGTCATCTCAAAGAGAGATAGCTGTTAAGTAGCTGTTGTGAAAGAGGGAGCTAGGAAAATAAATTTGGAAGGACTGCTGGGCAGTGGTGAGGGCCCATTCGAGGCTGGAGCCTGTGACTTTGTGGTCGTATCGGTTTACACAGTTGTTGTTGTTGTTGTTGTTTTAAGATTTTATTCATTTAACAGAGAGGGAGAATACAAGCAGGGAGAGCAGCAGGCAGAGTGAGAGGGAGAAGCAGGCTCCCTGCTGAGCCAGGAGCTGGATATGGGACATGTGGGACTCGATCCCAGGACTCTGGGATCATGAACTGAGCTGAAGGCAGCCGCTTAACGAACTGAGCCACTCAGGCGTCCCTGTTTGCACAGTTTTGTGATCTCTACACCGTAGTTTAAAACAAGAAAAAGTGAAAAGACCTTAGTCTTTAGACAAAGGAGACAGCTTACTTTTTGAAAAATTGCTTGTGAGTTTTGCAGTGAGGTCACTAACTTGGGACCCACACTTAGTTCTGCCCCTCAGAAGCTTTGCAGCTTCTGAGGCCTACCTTTGAAGGCCTCAAGTCACTGTCCTATAAAACTGATAAACTTTGAGAAGAGTGGGGAAAAGCTCTCTAAATTATGAAGGTAGTATCTAAATAAAAAAGATGATTTCTTTTCAAAAGTCAGCAACTGGATTAAAAGCTGTTAGGAAAAGGATGGTGCCTCTGTACCCCACCCCCAGGGACACCCCAAGCCTTCTAGATAAGTTATCTTCGTTCCCCAAGTCTTAGCCTTGGCTGAGTTCAGGTTTGATAGGCAGGGGAGTTGCTGGGGATTAAGGCCCAGGCGAGAGACATGGGTAAGCCAGGAATCCAGTTACGTAATGGTAATGGTCATGTTACTGTCTGCCTTCAGATTGGGTCTGCATCAGGATGTCTCAGCCAATGCCTTGAGAACTTACTCTACCAAATCCCCATGACTAATAAGGTGGTCTGAGGGTCTCTGGAAATAAATTTCCTCCTGCCTTCTCTGCTACTGCATCTCAAAAGTCTGTGTCTGTATGAGACAAGGGTCCCAATTGAATGCCCCAAATACTACATTCTGGCTTGTGGCTCTGGCTGAGAGCACAGTTCTTGCCCTCAGAGGCTTCACTAAGATTAAGAGAAGAGGGTAAAAGGACATTAAGTGAAAACTAAGGAAATTTGAATAAAGCATGGGCTTTTAGTCAATGATACTGTGTCAGTGTTGGTTCATTAATTGTAACAAATACTTCTTATTTTATCATGTAGAATGCTGGTAATAGGGGAAACTGCCTGTTGGGTATCTGAGAACTCTCTGTACTATCTTTGCAATTTTTCTATAAATCTAAAATTGTTCTAAAAAGTAAAGTCTATTAAAAAGACAGAGAAGAGGGTGAGATCCCAAACATCCAGCTGTTCAGAAGTTTCCCATTGTCCCTGGCCATGTCTATGACGAAGAGGATTGGAGCATGGTTTAGATGCTCTTGGTGGCGTTCCCCACAGTGCATTGCTCCCTGGAATGCAGACTGGTACTGACACCACCAAAACCACAGTGTGTAAGAGGCTGGGACCTTCTTTTCACTGGTGCTCAGAGATCTGCCTCATTCTGATGGACCTCTAAGGAGGGATCCTTGGGTGTTCAGTTCTCTTGATTTTTTTGTTTCGTTTTGTTTTTGTTTTCGTTGGTTTGGGTTTTTTTTCGTTTTGTTTTGTATTTTCTTTCTTTCTTTCTTTCTTTCTTTCTTTCTTTCTTTCTTTCTTTCTTTCTTTCTTAAATAAGCTCTTTGCCCGAGGTGGGCCTGGAACTCATGGCCCTGAGATCAAGAGTCGCTTCCCCTAGTAACTAAGCCAGCCAGGCACCCCCACTTGATTTTTGGAGTATTTGTGCCAGGAACTTTGTGCCAAGCAGATTCACAGAGCCCTCTAGATTAAGTGCAAACTGAAGTAGGTACCTGGGAAACCCAATGCAGCTTTTAGGATACTGGATTTTGAGTCAAAATAGTTGACCCCTGCATCACTTGTTAGTTGTATGATCTTGAATAGGCACTTCACTTCTCTGAGTCTCACTCAGTTCAGTTCCTTGAATCTTTATTTAGCCATTATGTTGTATAGGGTGCATTTGTCCTTGCCTTCAAAGAGCATCCAGTCTTATGGATATAAATAGATATATAAGTAATTAAGATACAAAACAAAATTTATTTGTTTATTATTTATTTATTTATAAAGATTTTATTTATACATTTGAGAGAGAGTGGGGAGAGGTAGAAGCAGACTTCCTGCGGGGCAGGGAGCCGGATGCGGGGCTCATGTGGGGCTTATGCAGGGCTCCATCCCAGGACCTAGAGTTCATGACCTGAGCCAAAGGCAGATGCTTAGCCATCTGACCCACCCAGGCACCCCTCAGAACAAATTTATTAAGTGATATATACAAATGGAGAGGAAACGACCCTTTATTTTTTTAATTTTTTTAAGATTTTATTTATTTATTTGACAGACAAAGATCACAAGCAGGCAGAGAGGCAGACAGAGAGAGAGAGGAAAGCAGGAAGCCCGATGCAGGGCTTGATCCCAGGACCCTGGGATCAGGACCTGAGCCAAAGGCAGAGGCTTAACCCTCTGAGCCACCCAGGTGCCCCATGACCCTTTATTTTGATCAGGATTATGTTTGGCGCTTAAGCTGGGCTTTGTAGTATGAGGATCATCAGAAAAGGAAGGACATTCTGGGTCAAAGGAACAGTCTTAACAAAGGCTACTTGGGTGTGAAGGTGAATGCCATGTTCAGGATGCTGATAATCGTGTAGTGTGTTTAGAACAGAGACTGGCAAGTTTTCTGTAAATGTCCCCATAGTAAATATTTTTGGCCTTGTGTGCCATGTGGGTGGGTCTCTGTGGCGACTGTTTATTCAATTCTATTACAATGTGAAAGCAGCCATAGACAAGATTTAAATTAATGGGCATGGCTGTGTTCCAGTACAGTCTTATTTACAAAAACAGGCAGCCTGTAGTATTTGGCGCAAGGGCCATAGTTTGCCTACTCCGGTTTAGAGCAGAGAGCCGGGAGAGGGAGAGAGCAGGAAAGAGATACGGCAGATAGTTTGAGTTGAAAGCAGAGGAACCAATTAGAAGTCTGTTGTTATGGATAAAGCGAGAGATGATGAGTTTAGTGCTTTTATTTTTAATTTTTAAAATTTAAAAATTAAATTTAAATTAAATTTAAATTATGTGTGTGTGTGTATATATATATGTGTGTGTATATATATATATATATATATATATATATATATGTAATTTATTTATTTATTTGAGACAGAGAGAGAGAGAGAGAGGGAACACAAGCAGAGGGAGTAGGAGAGGGAGAAGCAGGCTTCCCACTGAGCAGGGTGCTCGATGCGGGGCTGGATCCCAGGACCCTGGGATCATGACCTGAGCCACCCAGTACCCCAAGAGTTTAGTTTTCTTATCTATAAAATGGGAATAATGCTCCTGTCCTGTTTTACCAGATTATTGTGAGGATCTAGTAAGAAAATGAATGTAAATGTGCTTTAACTTCATAAAATGTTATAAAGCGAAAGAGGTGAACTCTGACTTATAGTGATTTTGAATAGTAATGGTTATTCTTCTGTTGTGGGAGTGACTCCTTTGGAGATACAGTGAGGTGAGTCACCTCACTGCTGCTATTCTCCTGTAGCTCTGGAATGAACCCTTCACACTGTCTAGTGCCTATGGGTACTAAGTGCTGGCCTCCCCAGGGTCCCCTGCTTTGTTTCTTTCTTTTTTTTTTTTTTTAAGATTTTATTTATTCATGGGGTACCTGGGTGGCTCAGTGGGTTAAAGCCTCTGCCTTTGGCTTGGGTCATGATCTCGGGGTCCTGGGATCGAGCCCTGCATCGGGCTCTCTGCTCAGCAGGGAGCCTGCTTCCTCCTCTCTGTCTCTCTCTGCCTGCCTCTCTGCCTACTTGTGATCTCTATCTGTCAAATAAATAAATAAAATCTTTTAAAAAAAAAAAGATTTTATTTATTCATTTGAGACAGGTACAGAGAGAGAGAACACGAGCAGGGGAAGAGGCAGAGGGAGAGGAAGAAGCAGACTCCCCGCTGAGCTGAGAGCCTGATGTGGGGCTCATCCCAGAAGCCCTGATGTGGGTCTCCATCTCAGAACCCTGACATGGGGCTCCATCCCAGAACTCTGAGCCGAAGGCAGACGGTTAACCATCTGAGTCATGCAGGCGCCCCTGTTTATTTCTGTTTTGTTTTGTGTTTTTTGTTTTGGAGTTACTCTTCCTTGAAGTGGGTGAGAATCTTGGAAACTAGAACGAAAGAGAAAGAATTTGACTAGGAGATGGTTATAAAAATTCCTGGATTCTCCTGGGAGTGTGTGTTTAACTGTGTCACTGAAACTGCCGCTCTTTCTTCTTCAGGAGATGTTGGAAACTACTATTACGGACAAGGCCATCCAATGAAGCCTCACCGAATCCGTATGACTCACAATTTGCTACTTAACTATGGTCTCTACCGGAAAATGGAAATCTATGTGAGTTACTGGGAGCCCCACCACTCCCTAACCCCATCAGCTCTGGTCATATGTTACTCATCTCATTTTCTCAATTACTCATTCATCAAATGTGTTGCGCGCCTGTTATGTGGCAAACACTGTAAATGATAGAGATTTCTGTTTTTAAAGGTTTCACTCCAGTGCTGGAAACTGACAGGCACACAAATAAATTATATTATATTCTGTAAGTGCAACAATTAAAGAATGTGCAAGATGCAGAGAAAATGAGAAGTGAAGGAGGAAGGGAGCCTTGGAAAGTTTCCTGGAGGTGCTATCTGAGCAGATTTTTTAAAAAATATTTTATTTATTTATTTATTTGACAGATCACGAGTAGGCAGAGAGGCAGGCAGAGAGAGAGAGGAGGAAGCAGGCTCCCCGCCGAGCAGAGAGCCCGATGCGGGGCTTGATCCCAAGGCCCTGGGATTATGACCTGAGCCAAAGGCAGAGGCTTTAACGCACTGAGCTACCCAGGGGTCCCATGAGCAGAATTTTAAATATTGAATAGAATTTAGCCTGGAGTTTAGGAGGGAACTGATCTTCTAGACCAAGGGAAGAGTGTAGACAAAAAGGCAAAGAGGTGAGAACAATGTGGTGTATTTGGGGAAATTATAAGTAGTTTGGTGTTTAGGTAGTGCTATAGTGTAAAGTGTATAGTGTGAGTAAGGGTACCTAGAGCTGGAGAGGTCAGCAAGGATTAGATATGCTGTACTATGTAATAAACAGTTCTAATGGACTAGGATCAGAAAATTCCAATGCCTAAAAAAAAGAGTGATCAGGACTGTTTTGAACCAGACAAGACTCTGATTACTAGAGAACATAGACTCTCTAACTGCTTAACTTGGTTCCAGCTGATTTTTGCCCACCTGCCCATTTTTATTTAATTAATTAGTTAATTGAGATTTCACTTATTTATTTGCGAGAGAGAGAGAGCATGAGCAGGGGGAGAGGGAGAAGCAGACTCCTCACTGAGCAGGGACCCTAGGATCATGACTTGAGCCAAAGGTATACATTGAACTTACTGAGCCATCCAGGTGCCCCCACCTACTGGGTTTTAGAGAGAAGCTAGAAATCCACTTTATTATGTAATATGGGACCTGATCTCAAGAACCTGAGATCATGCCCTTAGCTGAAACCAAGAGTTGGATGCTTAATATACTGTGCCACCTTGGTGCCCCAAAGATCTACACCCACTGTGGGGCTGGAACTCACAACCCCGAGATCAGGAGTCGCATGCTCTACTACCTGAGCCAGCCAGGCATCATCAGGTAATGGATTTTAAATCAAAGAGAGAGGGGCGCCTGGGTGGCTCAGTGGGTTAAGCCTCTGCCTTCGGCTCAGGTCATGATCTCAGGGTCCTGGGATCGAGCCCCGCATCGGGCTCTCTGCTCAGCAGTGAGCCTGCTTCTTCCTCTCTCTGCCTGCCTCTATGCCTATTTGTGATCTCTCTCTCTCTGTCAAATAAATAAATAAAATCTTAAAAATAAATAAATAAATAAATAAAAGAGATAAAAACAGGCATGCATTTTATTTTTATTTATTTATTCATTTATTTAAAAGATTTTATTTATTTGTTAGGGAGAGAGAGAGGGAGGGAGAGGGAGAAGTAATCTGTACACCCAGTGCGGGGCTAAAACTCACAAGCCCGAGATCAAAAGTCGCATGCTCCACCAACTGACCCAATCAGGGGCCCCCCCGGCATGCATTTCAGAAGCAGGGAAGCCAGTTAGGAGGCTGTTGCAAAGATCCAAATGAGAAAATAAAGAAGGGCTGGGGGCCCATGTTACCTTATGGTTAGAGCCCAAGAGTTGGTGGTTAAAGTCTGTGCTGGCAGCTTAAGTAACCTAGCAACAGCAGTATCCTTCCTCACCATTTCAGAGACTGAAAGGAGATGAGTCTTCTGTTATGTCCTTAGAGCCACTGGAGGCAGCTGGGGAAGTGAGGAGGGAAGGTAGAGGAGCAGACAGACATTGGGATCAGAGAGCTTTTTCGGGTGTGAGAAGCATCTGGGAATGAGAAACATAAAAGGTAGCAGACGGAGGTTTAGAGCGACTCAAGGGAGCAGACTAGCAGCTAGATAAAGAGAGCATACCTAAATGGGGAAGAGCGAGCACCAAGACCTTGCGGAGCTGGCTCATGCACATCTGTACCACGCTCATCTGGCCCCAGCCTGCCTCCTTTCCTGCCACTCCCCTCTCAGAATCCTCTGAGTCGGCCATATGGGATTCTGCCTCTTTCCACCCTGTCCCGACTGAGAGGATCACTGACTCTGCCCAATCATATTTTACTCATCTTCAAAAGTCACCTCAAGCCCTATTTCTTTCTTTCATTCGGTAGATTTTTATTGAATACTTGTCATACCCCAGGGACTATATTAACCTCCATGAGTGATATTGAGATATTAAAAAATGGATCCTATCTTCAAGTGAGAGGAAAGATAAACTAACAGTTATTGAAGACTGCTTAGGTGGTAGGCCAGGGCTACCTGTTAGTTCATGTAATCCTTATAGCAACCCCTAATTTATAGATGAGAAAACAAGGTCAGAGAGGATAATTAATGTGTTCAAAGTCACATAGCTTTTAACAGATGAGCTAAGACTCCAACCCAGATCTCTCTGGTTCCAGAGTCTTTATGTGTCCATTTGTCATTTGTCCTTTAAGCTGTGTGTGTGTGTGTGTGTGTGTGTGTGTGTGTGTGTGTGTGTGTATATATATATATATATATATATATATTTTTTTTTTTTTTAGTAGGTTCCATGCACAGTGTGGAGCCCAGTGCTGGGCCTGAATTCACAACCCTGAGATCAAGATCTGAGCTGAGATTAAGAGCTGGATGCTTAATCATTTGAGCCACCCAGTTGCCCCTGCAAGCAATATTTTAACGAAAAGCCTAGAAGTAGATGGTTTCCGGACTTTTTGGTGATGTCATAAGGGAGCCAGCTCAGGCATCTTAGCTTATTGATTTTTTTTTTTTTTTAGAGAGTTTATTTATTTATTTGACAGACAGAGCTCACAAGTAGGCAGAGAGGCAGGCAGAGAGAGAGAGGGAAACAGGCTTCCCGCTGAGCAGAGAGCCTGATGTGGGGCTCCATCCCAGGACCCGGAGACCATGACCAGAGCCGAAGACAGAGGCTTAACCCACTGAGCCACCCAGGAGCCCCATTATTGATTTTTTTAAAGATTTATTTTATTTATTTTAGAGAGAGAGCAAGTGGTGGGGGAAGAGGCAAGGAAGAGGAAGAGAGAGAATCTCAAGCAGACGCCCCGAGTACCGTGGAACCCAATGCAGGGCCAATCTTGTGACCCATGAGATCGTGACCTGAGCTGAAATCAAGAGCTGGATGCTTAACCAGCTGAGCCACCCAGGCGCCCCAGCTTATTGGATTTTATCCTTTTGTTTTTTTACCTTGAAATCCCATGATAGCTGTCTCAGCTGCAAGTATTATGTGTTTGTACAACAGAATACAAAGAGGAAGGGAACGAGAGGCAAACGGATCATTCTCCACTCTCCCTATCCCACCCTCCCTTTTTTTTTCTTTTTTTAAAGATTTTATTTATTTGACAGTGAGAGAGATCACAAGTAGGCAGAGAGGCAGGCAGAGGGAGAGGGGGAAGCAGGCTCCCCACTACACAGAGAGCCCTATGTGGGGCTAGATCCCAGGACCCCGAGATCATGACTTGAGCTGAAGGCAGAGGCCCAACCCACTGAGCCACCCAGGCGCCCCCACACTCCCTTTTTATTAAAGAGAAAAACCCTTCCCAGAAGTTTCCCAGCAGATTTCCCCGTAAATCTCACTGGGTCATTTGCCACCCTTAGACCATTCACCAGCCATTGGCTTAGACTAATCACATTCGGTTCCTTTGGCTGAGTCCACGAACACCCAACCAAACTGAGATCTGTTACCAAGAAAGGAGAGAATGGCTCTTTGGGAAGCATCTAACAGTGGCTGTCATAGAAACAATAATACCTTATTAGAAATTTCTTCATCTGTATGTATTATTGTAAACTTCTAAAGCAAAATTCTAGTATAATCTCTTTCTTAAATCTCTAAGATTTAAGAGATTTGTTCTGTTTAATGTGATCCATTTTCTTCTCTGGCTCTACTTCTCCATTGAGAATGAATCTTCCATCCTCTTCCCCCAACGGTGTTTCTGTGCATTCATCCCTTCTGTCTTCTCCTTTCTCTGGGCTGTGGTCCTAGTATTCCTTTCCCAAAACACAGATATCCATTTTAATATCTGTCCTGGAATTGCTGGCTTTTGAGAGTCAGTCTTAGAAGAAGCTCCTTAGACTTGTTATGGAAGTTGCTGTATGCTGGGGTATCTGGCTGGCTCAGTTGGTAAAGCATGCGTCTCTCGATCTTGGGGTTGTAAGTTTGAGCCCCATGTTGGATGTAAAGATTACTTAAAAATAAAATCTTAAAAAAAGAAGTTGCTATATTCTATCTCTATACCTGAAAGAGACATGTTGAAGTCTTTCACGCAGTGGTCCCTCCCCCAGTTCTGCCTCCACACATCTAATTAATCTCTCCCAGAATCTATATCCTCATTTTTCATCCAGGAACCTTCCTATTTACATAATCAACAATTCTGCTCTCTTCCTTGCCTTGGATGCTAATTTTGTATATTCCCAGGCTTCTTATTCATCGCCTTCTGTTCTTTTGTGCTTTTTTTAAAAAATGTTTTTAGAAAATATTGAGTTGATATGAAAGAATTTTTATAAAATATGTGGAAGGTATAAAGAATCACAATACAATTAATACCACCTAGTTTAAGAAAACAAACATGCCAGGACTGCTAAAGCCCCAATATGCCCTTCCCTGATCTTGTGTACTTTCTTCCCCAGAGTTAACCTCTGCCCTGTATTTGGGGCTTATTTCTTTGCTTTTTAAAGATAATTTTACCAGTATGAATTCTTTATTTTTTTTTTAAGATTTTATTTATTTATTTGACAGAGATCACAAGTAGGCAGAGAGGCAGGCAGAGAGAGAGAGGGGAGGAAGCAGGCTCCCCGCTGAGCAGAGAGCCCCATGCACGGCTCAATCCCAGGACCCTGAGATCATGACCTGAGCCGGAGGCAGAGGCTTAACCCACTGAGCCACCCAGGTGCCCCCAGGTTTCTTTATTAAGTCCCTTTTCAAGCCTTTTATCCATTTTCCTATTTGATTGTCTGTTTTTATTTTAATTGGACCTTAGATATGCAGAATTGGAATAAATATTATCCTTGGCTCATAAGCATCAAAAGAAGTTCCATTTTTGGTCTTTTTAAAATATATATTTTACATTTTCTTACTCATTTAGTAAATTTTTTTTTAAATTAATTTATTTATTTGACAGACAGAGATCACAAGTAGGCAGAGAGAGAGAGGAAGCAGGCTCCCCGTGGAGCAGAGAGCCCAATGCGGAGCTCGATCCCAGGACCCTGGGATCACGACTTGAGCCGAAGGCAGAGGCCCTAACCCACTGAGCCACCCAGGCGCCCCTCATTTAGTAAATATTTTAATGGTGCTATACACATCCGTATTCCTGCATCCCAGTCATTCTTCTAAATTTTGTGTTTATTATTCTCTTGCTTTCTAAAAAATGTTTATCCTGTGTGTATAGGGCTAAACAATATATAGTAATTATTTACTTCTTTTTGAACTTTTTAAAAAAACCACACAGGTGTCCCCCCTTTTTAAGTTTATTTATTTTTAATGATCTCCACACCCAGTATAGGGCTTGAACTCACGACTCTGTGATCAATAGTTGCATGCTCTTCTGGGGCATCTGGGTGACTTAGTCAGTTAAGTGTCTGACTTCAGCTCAGGTCATGAACTCAAGGTCCTGGGATCAAGCCCTGCATCAGGCTCTGCACTCAGTGGGGAGTCTGCTTCTCCTGTTCCTTTCCCTTTGCCCCTTCCCACTCCCCCCACCCCCGGCTGCTCATCCCTTCTCTTGCAAATAAATAAATAAATGAAATCTTTTTTTTTAAAGATTCCAGTTATTTATTACTTGAGAGAGAGAAAAAGATTGAGAAAATGAATAGGAGGAGGGGCAGAGGGAGAAGCAGAGTTCCTGCAGAGCAGCCCCCAGGACCCTGGGATCATGACCTGAGCCAAAAGCAGACACTGAACTGACTGAGCCATCCAGGGGCCCAATAAAATCTTTTTTTTTTTTTTTTTAAAGATTTTATTTATTTATTTGACAGAGATCACAAGCAGGCAGAGAGGCAGCAGAGAGAGAGGGGGAAGCAGGCTCCCCTCTGAGCAGGGAGCCCAATGTGGGGCTCGGTCCCAGGACCCTGAGACCATGATCTGAGCAGAAGACAGAGGCTTAACCCACTGAGCCACCCAGGCAACCCCAATAAAATCTTTTTTTAAAAAAGGTTGTGTGGGGCGCCTGGGTGGCCCAGTTGGTTAAGTGACTGCCTTTGGCTCAGGTCATAATCCTGGAGTCCCCAGATCGAGTCCCACATCAGGCTCCCTGCTGGGCAGGGAGTCTGCTTCTCCTGCTGACCTCTCTCCTCTCATGCTCTCTCTCTCTCTCATTCTCTCTTTCTCTCTCTCAAATAAATAAATAAAATCTTAAAAAAAAAAAAATTGTGTGCTCTTTGAGCTGAGCCAGCCAGGTACCCCCTATGACTTGCTTTTATCATTCAATTACTATGTTAGTAAAATCCATCTACCTTGCTTCATATAACTATCATTCTTCCATTTTTCTCTGTTGAATAATATTTTATTGTCATTATACTTCAATTTATCCCTTCTCCCATGATCTTAATTTGTATCTCATTTTTTATTTAAAGATTTTATTTATATATTTATTTGAGAGAGTGAGAGAGGGAGAGAAAGCACATGAGGCAGATGGAGAGGCAGAGGAAGAAGCAGGCTCTCAGCCGAGCAGGGAGCCCCATGTGGGGCTGGATCCCAGGACCCCGGGATCATGACCTGAACCGAAGGCAGACGCTTAACTGACTGAGCCACCTACGCGCCCCTGTATCTCATTTTTAAATTTTGGGAACAGTGCTCTGACTATTCTTGTACATGTCTCTTAGTGCATATATTCAAAAGTTTTCTTTGGGCTCTTTCTCTAGTATTAGAACTGCTGGACTGTAGGATTTATGAATATGAGATGCCATGTTGCTTTTCATTGTGGTCAGATGAATTTATACTCCCACTGGTAATGCGTAAGTGATACCTTGAGGGGCACCTGACTGGCTCAGTTGGTGTTGTGTGGCTCTTGATCTTGGGGTTATGAGTTCAAACCCCACCTGGAGTGTGGAGATTACTTATAAAAAAAAAAAAAGATACCTTGATTCATATCTTTTCCCATACTTGGAATTAGACTTTCAATTTTGCCAACCAAATGAGTATAAATAGTATGTAATTGTGGTCTTGATTTGCATTTCACTAGTGACCAGTGAAAATAAGTATCTTCTATGCTTATTAACTATTTGTAGGTCATCTACTGTGACATGTCTTTTCTTTTGCCCATTTTCCTGTTTTGGGTTGTTTGGGTTTCTTTTTTCTTACCAATTTGTAGTAGTTCTTTATTCTGGTATAAATCAAGCCCTGCATCGGGCTCCCTGCTCGGCAGGCAGCCTGCTTCTCCCTCTCCTACTCCCCCTGCTTGTGTTCCCTCTCTCGATGTTTCTCTCTATCAAATAAATAAATAAAATCTTTAAAAAAAAAGATAATATATTTTAGAGAGAGGTACAAGACAAAGAGGAACAGAGGGAGAGAGAGAGAGAATCTTTAAGCAGAATCTGCGCTGAGTATGGAACCCAATGTGTTTGGATCCCATGACCCCAAGATCACTCACCACCTGAGCCAAAACCAAGAGTCAGACGCTAACCAACTGTGCCACCCAGGCACCCTGCTCTAAATATCTTCTGTTCTGGTTTTGTCTTTTTATTCTAATGTATCTTTAATAATCAGAAATTCTTGATTTGAATATAGTCATATTTATTAATTGTTTCCTTTATAATGGCTTTTGTGTCTTAAGAAATCTTTCTCTTGAGGCACCTGGCTAGCTTAGTCCAAAGAGCATGCAACTCTTGATCTCCAGATTGTGTTTGAGCTCCACCTTGGATGTGGAGATTACTTAAGAAAAGAAAAGAAAAGAAAATACTTTTCAACTCTTAAGGTATTCTCCTAAGTTTATCTGTTAAAAGCTTTATAGGGGGGCACCTGGCTGGCTCTGTCAGTAGAGCACGTGGGTCTTGGTCTTGGGGTTGTAAGTTCAAGCCCCATAATGGGCATAGAACTTACTTTAAAAATAAAATTTAATTAAAAAAAAATAAAAGCTTTATAGGTTTGCCTTTACATATATGTATTTACTGTATCTATAATTGATTTGTTAATATGGTTTGAGGTAGGAATCCACTGAAAATTTTCCCCCATATTGGAGCTGATTTACTAAGTCTATTGTTTCCCCCACGACCTAACTGCCAGCTCTTTTATATATGAGATGTCCATATTTGTTCATTCCACAAATACTTGAAGCTCCTACTTTGTGACAGACACTGTGGATGGGTTTGTTTCTGGGCTCTGTGTTCTGGTGACTTGATCGGCTTATTGACCCGTATGCCAATACCCAGTGGCTTAATAATAATGACTCCTCAGTAGGTCTTGATATCTACTAGCACAAGTCCTCCCACTTTGTTCTTTTTTTTTTTAAGGTTTTTAAAATTTATTTATTTATGTATTTGACAGAGAATACAAGGAGGAACACAAGCAGGGGTGGCGGGAAAGGGAGAAGCAGGCTTCCCAACTAGCAGGGAGCCTGATACGGGGCTCGAACCCAGGACCCGAGGTGAAAGCAGATGCTTAACTACTGAGCACCCAGGCGCCCCTCCCACTTTGTTCTTAAAAAAAGAAAGTGACTTGCTATTTGCCCTTTGTACTTCTCTATAAATTTTAGAATTCACTCATCAAGTACTACAAACAAATCTGCTGGGATTTGGGCTGTAATTTTATTGAAAAATTTTTAAAAAGATTTTATTTATTTATTTGAGAGAGAATGAGTGAGAGAGAGCATGAGAGAAGAGAAGGTCAGAGGGAGAAGCAGACTCCCCAAGAAGCTGAGAACCCAATGCGGGACTTGATCCTGGTAGTCCGGGATTATGACTTGAGCCGAAGGCAGTCGCTCAACCACCTGAGCCACCCAGGCGCCCTTTATTGAATTTTTATAGCATTTTAGGGAGAACCGATTTTTTGAGACTATTTAGTCTTTGAGTCCATGAACATGGCATATCTCCCATTTATTTGGAGTTTTTATTTTACTTCTTATTTATTTTTTTAATTAAGTCTTTTTATTTTATTTTTTATCTTTCTAAAGATTTCATTTATTCATTTGAGAGGGAGAGAAAGAGCAGGCATGAGCAGGGGGAGAGACAGAGGCTGAGGGAGAAGCAGACTCCCCACTGAACAGGGAGCCTGATACAGGGCTCGACCCCAGGACCGCGGGATCAACCAACAGATACACCCACACACCCCTAGTTAAGTCTTTTTAAATATCTTCTATAAAGGCTTCTTTTAGCTTATTTGTTGTAAATATAATATGGGCACAGAAAAATGTATAAAACATATGTGCAATTTAACAGTTCGGTATACAGTAAACATGGATGTAAACACCAGCTAGTTCAAGAAGTAGAACCCTGCTTATCCCCGCCCTGATCACAGCTGCTTCTCTTGCTGCAGAGGTAACCAGAATCCTGACTTTTCTATTAATTGCTCCTCATTCTTCTTCATAATTTAATTACCTAAATATGCATCCCTAATACAGTATGGTTCAATTTTGCCAAACTTGATATAAGTGGAATTACACAATATCTATTTCTTGTAGTTTGTTCATTTTAATTGCTGTGTAGTATTTTACTGTAGAATGTACCATAATTTATCCATTCAGCTGTTGATGGGTTGTTGAGATTTTGGCTATCAGTCTAAAGTTTTATAAATTTCTCCGTAAAGGTCATGCACATCATTCATTTGATTTTTTCCCCCAAGTATTTCTTTTTAATGCTCTCATGAACTGTATCTTTAAAATTTTTCATATTTAGATTATTTACTGGGATATAGAAATGTAATGCAGTTTTTAAAAAAATTTAAACATATGTCCAAGCTCTTTATAAATCTCTTTCTGCTATTTTTTTAAAGATTTTATTTATTTATTTGACAGACAGAAATCACAAGTAGGCAGAGGCAGGCAGAGAGAGAGAAGGGGAAGCAGGCTCCCTGCTGAGCAGAGAGTCCATTGCAGGGCTCCATCCCAGGACCCTGAGATCATGGCCTGAGCTGAAGGCAGAGGCTTTAACACACTGAGCCACCCAGGCGGCCCTGCTATTTGTTGTTTCTGTGAGCTCTTTGTTTGCTTGCATATTTTGTGATTTTTTTTTTTAAGATTTTATTTATTTGAGAGGAGGGGGAAGAGAGAGAGAACACAAGCAGGGGAGAGGGGCAGCAGGAAAGGTAGAGAGGAACAAGAAGACCCCCTGCCGAGCTGTGGGACTCCATCCCAGCACCCTGAGATCATGACCCAAGCTGAAGACAGATGCTTAATTAACTGAGCCACACAGGCACCCTTGCATGTTCTGTGATTTTTTACTGTGAGGCCGTATTTCTTGAAACTCTGTGGCCTGGGATGAAGTTATGTTCTTAGAGCAAGATTTGCTTTTACTTCGTGAAAGAGGTGGCTTTTGAGATGGGCTTTGTCTTTGTTGAAGGTAGTAGATCAGGGGTGCGGGTTAAGGGCGGTTTCTGTCTTGAGCAACTGGGTAGATATGGGTGAGTATGGGAACCCTGGGAAAAAAGAGCATAGGAGAAATAATGCGGGGATGCGGTCAGGATTATGGGGGAGGTATGAAGGGGATAGGCAGTGGGTTGAAATGGAAGTCAAGAAAGGGTGGAGTTAAGGATTACACTTAGTTTCTCAGCCTGAGTGGATGTTGGTGTCATTAACTAAAATAGTAAAAGAGAAGTCTGGAAGTGAAGTTAAATTTGAATGCATCTGGGTTCTCTCTAAGTTGTTATATCCAGTTGGATTTGAAATGCCTCTAGGATTCACAGGTGGAGCTGGCTGAGAAGCTGTTGGAATTGTGAATCTGGAGCTCAGAGCAAAAATCAAGATGGAGTGAGTCTGGGCAGGTTTCTTTGTAGAAGGGATAGTCAGAGCTGCATCCACAACATTGCCATGAGGGTAAAGGGCTTAATATAGTAAAAACAATTTAGTATTTGGAGCCAAGTCTTGTTTCTTTCAGTATGGGTGTGTTATAGAAAACAGTCTTCAGGGCACCTGGGTGGCTCAGCTGTTGAACAGCTGCCTTCGGCTCAGGTCGTGGTCCTGGGGTCCTGGGATCGAGCCCCACATTGGGCTCCTTGCTCAGCAGGAAGCCTGCTTCTTCCTCTCCCACTCTCCCTGCTCGTGTTCCCTCTCTCACTGTTCGCTGTGTCTCTCTGTCAAATAAATAAATAAAATCTTAAAAAAAAAAAATCTTCATTTTGTAGTCTTACATTCGTCCTTATATTAAGTGAGGCTGAAGCAAGAGCCAGCTAGTGCCTGCAGCCACGCCTCGGGGTCCCTAGTCCAATTTACCAGCTGCGGAACTGTGGGCAAATTACTTCACCTCCCTGTGGGCAAAGGGAGGGTACTAATCGTACAGAGTTTAAGAGGTTGCTGTAAGGATCACAAAACGACATACAGTGCCTGGCTCAGGGTAAACAATGTTAAGTGTGGGTTGAAAAGGCTTTAGAAAGGTATTGGTAGTTAGAAAAGCAGAGGGTCATCTTAGAAGAAAACCTACTTTTAAGGGATGAGAGGAAGAGAAGAGAATTTTTTAAAAATTTTTAAAATAAGATTTTATTTATTGATGTAATTATTTAAGGCAGAGAGAGAAAGAGTGAGCACGAGAAGGGGGATGGGCAGAGGGAGACAGAGAAACAGACTCCTGACTGAGCGCAGAGTCTGACACCGGGTTGGATCCTAGGATCCTGAAATCATGACCTGAGCTGAAGGTAGATGCCTAACGGACTGAGCCACCCAGGTGTCCGGAGAAGACAATTTTTCTTTTTTTTAAGATTTTATTTATTTACTTGTCAGAGAGATCACACAAGCAGGGGGAGCGGCAGGCAGAGGGAGACGTAGGCTTCCTGCTGAGCAAGGAGCCTGATCCCTGAACCCTGGGTCATGACCTGAGCCAAAGGCAGACGCTTTACTTACTGAGCCACCCAGGCATCCCGAGAAGAGACTTTTTCAAAAGAGGGAAAGATGAATCAGAATGTTAGGATAATCCGGAAATTACCATGTCAAGGAAGCTTCAGTGGGGAGGGTATGATCAGAATTGTTGGTGTGATGATGATTTATAAGACTTCTATTTCAGTTATTACTAGTCACCCCTTTTTTCAACCTCTTGGAGCCATTTGGCCCATAACTATATATTGTTATAGTTAATACTAAAAAGAAATAAGAATTTATAAAGCGCCTCACAGTTTACAAAGAGATTTAACATCTCATCCAATTCTCACGATCCATGTGAGGTAGAAGTTGTCCCTATTTAATAACTGAGAAAATTGAGGCTCACTAGAGACTTGCCTAAGCAACAGAGCCAGAGTGACAGTCAAGGTCTTCTGATCCTGAATCTCCTTTGGTAATCTTCTGTGCCTAATTAGATCTTAAATTCTGGAGGCCTTAATCTAATCAGTCATTGCTTGTTAACCTTTACAGCATCCAGCTCAGTGCTGGGCAGATACAGGTGTTAGAGTAGATTGAGTGAAGACTGGCCGTGGTCAGAATAACGTGTCCTTTCTCCCCTCTGCCCTCTAGCGCCCTCACAAAGCCAATGCTGAGGAGATGACCAAGTACCACAGTGACGACTACATTAAATTCTTGCGCTCCATCCGCCCAGATAACATGTCTGAGTACAGCAAGCAGATGCAGAGATGTAAGTCCGTTCTGTTCCTCCTTCCTTGAGAAGCCCCACTTGGGTCTGCCTTGGAATCGCAGAGGTCCGCAGCCCTGCCTTCCCTCGTAGCTCCCATTCAGCCGACACCTGATTTCCCCTGCCTCAAGGAGGCTGAAGTGCTGCTTTTTTTTCTCAAGTCTAGTTTTCCTTGTATCTTTTTTTTTTTTTAAGATTTTATTTATTTTTTTGACAGAGAGAGAGAGAGAGATCACAGGTAGGCAGAGAGGCAGGCAGGGGGGTGGGGGGGGAAGCAGGCTCCCTGCTGAGCAGAGAGCCTGATGCTGGACTCGATCCCAGGACCCTGAGATCATGACCTGAGCCGAAGGCAGAGGCTTTAACCCACTGAGCCACCCAGGCGCCCCCAGTTTTCCTCGTATCTTGAGTATAAAGAATAGAGTTTGATCTTTGTCTAGTTCAGTTCACAACACTGTGCCGAGGAAACTGTAAATATTACGATGGAAAGAGCACTGACCTGGGAGAGGGACACAGGAGATACAAGCCGCAGCTCTGACTCCTCACTGACTGGGCGAGTCACTTCCCCTTAGAGTTTTCTTTTGCACAATAGACTGGGTGTCATCCCGTGCAAGTATAACTGCTCTCACTTTGTGAGCAGTAATTGAGAATCGAGTAGCTACTTAGAACAGACTCTAGATGACGTGATCTTTGAGTTGAGGTGATTCTCCTCCTGTGTCCTGAGACTCAAACACAGAGCACGTGGCATTTTAGGAGCTACACTCAGTTTGTAGGAATCATGGGGACTATTTCAGCTGTGGGAGAAAATGTGTCGAAATTTGGGAGAAAACTCTCATATCTGACTTCTCCCTTGTGTTCTTTTAGAAATTCTCTCTCAGCACCTACTATCTCATAAAATGAAACAATGAAACAACATTGTCCAGAAGTTGTTTTGATTAGCTCATAACAGCTTATTTTGAAATATCTGCAAATCTGTGGCACTTGTTGTACTGGCCACAAGGTAGTCTGATTCCCAAGGCAGAAAGTTTATTTGTTACAATAATCGTGTAGTTGTAATGGTTACAGAACAACAGAGACCTTTCTTTAAAGCATCAAGCTTCTTTACCACTTACAACTCCAGGAGCTGCTGCCTCCTCCAAGTGTAGTGTTTGCTCTTCGAAATTGACAAGATTTTATTTGCTTCCAAGATGAGACAAATTCCTTCCTTTGCTCTAGATGGCTTTAGTGCTTCTCATAACCTTTTTAGGCCAGTGATCAGGCTCTACTGTCAGCAGAGAGGATTCTCATTGGAGAAGCAACTTGGTGTTGAAGCAAGAAAATGAGCTTTGATGTCTTGGTTTGAATCCGTTCATTCTGCCACTCTGCTGCTGTGTGTTCTTAAGCAAGTCCCTAGCCTCTCTGAGCCTCATCTTCTCTTCTTATTTATTTAGCTTTAAAGATTTATTTATTTATTTTAGAGATAGAGAGTGCTTGTGCACGGGGAAGGGGCAGAGGAAGAGGGAGAGAGAATCTCAAGCAGACTCTGCTACTAAGTACGGATCCCGGAGCTCAGAGTCGGATGCAGGGCTTGATTTCATGATCCTGAGATCGTGACCTGACCCAAAATCAAGAGTCAGGTGCTTAACTGACTGCACCACCCAGGGACCCCTGTTTTCTCTTCTTTAAAAGGAAGACAGGGGGACCTGGGTAGCTCTGTTAGTTAAGCGTCTGCCTTCAGCTCAGATCATGATCCCAGGATTCTGGGATCGAGCTCCCCGTGAGGCTCCCTGACCAGCGGGGAGTCTGCTTGTCTTTATTCCTCTCCTTCTGCCCCCTTCCTCATGCATGCTCTTTCTCTCTCTCATAAATAAATCTTAAAAAAAAAAAAAAGAAAAGAAAATAGTGCCTATTTCATAGTGGAAGTTGGTGAGGATAAGTGAGATAGCATGACTGTCAATGAATAGTAATTTTTGCTATGATGACATACTACTTTCATTTTTTTAAAAGATGTTATTTATTTATCAGAGAATGAGAGAAAGAGAGCATAAGCAGGGGAAGTGGTAGGCAGAGGGAGAAGCAGGGTCCCTGCTGAGCAAGGAGCCCAGTGTGGGACTAGATCCCAGGACCCTGGGATCAGGATCTAAGCCAAGGGCAGACACTTAACCAAGTGAGCCACCCAGGTGTCCCAGCTTACATTATTTTCAAATCTGTCAAGGCAGACATAAAATATTAGGCTCTGAGGAATGACCAGGTTTGGTTCTGGCTCCCAGTTTGTTCCAGTTTTCCTGAAATTAGCGTTCTAAGATTGTGCATTTAAAAATAAGGTTTGGGGGCGCCTGGGTGGCTCAGTGGGTTAAAGCCTCTGCCTTTGGCTCAGGTCATGATCTCAGGGTCCTGGGATCAAGCCCCACATCGGGCTCTCTGCTTAGAGGAAAGCCTGCTTCCTCCTCTCTCTCTGCCTGCCTCTCTGCCTACTTGAGATCTCTCTCTGTCAAATAAATAACTAAAATCTTTAAAAAAATAAAAATAAAAATTAGGTTTGTAGGGCGCCTGGGTGGTTCAGTGGGTTAAGCCTCTGCCTTCGGCTCAGGTCATGATCTCAGGGTCCTGATCGAGCCCTGCATTAGGATCTCTGCTCTGTGGGGAACCTGCTTTCCTCTCTCTGCCTCTCTGCCTATGTGTGATCTCTCTCTCCCTCTCTGTCAAATAAATAAATAAGATCTTTAAAAAAAAAAAAATTAGGTCTGGGATTTTCTTTCATTGAAGATGGGTTAGGAAGGGTGAGGCTCTCTAAGGACTTTAGGCGCCTCCCTGACTTGATTTGTAGAGTTATAGAAAGGTGTCACTTTGTGAAGCACTGTATAACCAGGGGTACCTACAGAGAAGTAACAGGGATGTGAGAGCTAACACCTAATCTAGGAAGTTATACATGTAATAAACTAAGTAAGTTAGGCTTCCTTGTTCTTAGCTAGAATGTAATAAATGTTTGTGGTCATTTTGAGATTTCGAGAACCTTGATCAGAAGGTCTGAGCCAATAATTAGTTAAAATGGGACCATTATGTACAGTAGGCTCCCTGACAGCCTGGTGTGATCTGCCCATTTGCATTCGGTCCCCTGTCAGCTAGCCTTTGCCTCCTGGGGCGCTCGTGGCCTATTGGGCTTAGGCCTTCTTCTTCTTCTTTTTTTTTTTTTCCAAGATTTTATATATTCATTTGTCAGAGAGAGAGAGCGCACAAGCAGGGGGAGCAGCAGGCTGCTTGCAAAGAGCCCAATAGGTCCTTGATCCCAGAACCCCGGGACCGTGACCTGAGCTGAAAGCAGATGCTTAACCAACTGAGCCACCCAGGCATCCCAGGGCTCAGGCCTTCTTAAAAATAATAGTAAATAAATAAAATTGGTTCAGATGTCAAAAAATGCAATTTTTTTTCCTGGTAGTTTATCAGAATATGAAATGTGGTGGACAAATGATAAAGGGGAATTGTGGTGGCAAAATTTGGAGGCATAATCGTCCATTTTTTAGATACATAAACTGGGGCGAAATGACTTTCCCAGGGTCACCCAGCAAAGTAGTGGTAGGATGGAGAATGGAACTCGTTTCCTAATTCTGGAGTATTTTTAAATAAATAGCATGCAAAATATTTCAGACACACACACAAAAGTATAAAAAGTAATAGAATGAAAATTCAAGTACCCCACTATTGGCCTTTCGTTCTAGGAAAGAAAACATTACCAATATAGTTGAAACCCCAGGATGCCTCCCCTTGATCATACACCCTTTCTGTCCTACCACCGACCCCCTCATAGCACCACAGTGGGGTAAGGCCTCTCCTGAGTCCCTGTTAATCCATGCATCTCTTTGTGCAGTGTGCTTTTTACTGCCTTCTCCATCTCCCTCCACTCTCCCTTCTCTCACTCAGTGTTGCTCCCTTCAGCCTAACGTCAGCCTAAGAATAAGAAACGTATTTATAGTGGGAAGAGGGAAACCCATAGAAAAGTCCTCCCTCGTTTCATGCATTAGCCCAAGTGAGGGGCTGCCTCCCGTTTGCCCCCTTTCCATCTCCAGTCACACAGCTTGTTGAACTGAGCATGATGGGCTGGCCATGTGAGCCACATGTTGGTTTGGGCCTGAAGGAAAATACTTTTTTCTCCTATCTAAAACAACCATTTCTTATGGCACCCAGCAGGCTCAGTCAGTAGAGCACACGACTCTGTCTTGGGGTCATGAGTTCCAGCCTCACATTGGATATAAAACTTACTTAAGGGGCGCCTGGGTGGCTCAGTGGGTTAGGCCTCTGCCTTCGGCTCAGGTCATGGTCCCAGGGTCCTGGGATCGAGCGCCATGTTGGGCTCTCTGCTCAGCGGGGAGCCTGCTTCCTCCTCTCTCTCTCTCTCTCTCTCTCTGCCTGCCTCTCTGCCTACTTGTGATCTCTATCTGTCAAATGAATTAATTAAAAAAAAAAATCTTAAAAAAAAAACTTACTTAAAAATAATAACAACAACAAGAACAACAACAACAACAAAAAAACAGATAAAACAACCATTTCTTCCCACGGTGGCTCCACATCCCAAATGGGGGTAAGTTTTGCTACTCTGGCAATCTAGGCAGACCAAACCCAGTGAGGCAGGAAGCAGCTGGAAGGGGCATTTGGTTGCCAGTGGATAAAGAGCCTGGCTCCAGGGACCAAAGTTCTTATTGACACAGCCTCCCAGTGTTTACCCGGGCAGTGGGGTGAGAGCCAGGTACTATTGCTCACCCCCTGTGTGGGCCATCCTTCCTCAGAGCACTTGTCTTGGTGGGGCACCCTCCAAGTTCAGGGCAGCGCCAGAGTTAGTAACACTTGTAGTTATCGCACACTTTGAGCTTCAGCTGTCTCTCCGAAGGCTAACACAATCCGAGCCGGGCTCTGCTACCCTCCTCCTCCCAGGGATCCTCCCTGCTTGACTTGGGGAACCCCGGCTGATAGCAGCAGGTGCAGTAGGAAGGTTGGGGCAAGGAATGGCCTACCCTGCCTCTAATTTCCTGTGTATCGTTCATGTCTCAGTAGTTTCCTTTTTTTTTTTTTTTTTTTTTTTAAATTTTTTACTTATTTGAGAGAGAGAAAGAGCCTGAGTCGGAGGAGGGGAGGGGAAGGGGGGAGGGAGAGGGGGAGAATCTCAAACAACCCCTCCTGCTGCGCATGGAGCCTGATTTCACAACCCTGAGCCAACCCTGAGCTGAAACCAAGAGTAGGATGCCGCACTGACTGAGCCATCCAGGCGCCCCTAGCAGTTGCCTTTTCTGGGAGAGGAGACTTGGAGCCCTAAGGTTCCTCTCTCACCCTGTGACTCCATGGCCCTCAGATGCGCTTCCCTTCCTGCCTCTCAGTTCATTTGCATCACTGTTTGCATGTGTTTCCTCATTACGCAGTAGTTTGTGCTTTTGTCCCTTTGGGTCTGAAATAACTTGACTCTGGTTGTCACTAGAGGTGTAGTAGAGAGAGCACTGAACTGTGGGAGTTGAGACACCTGGACCCTGATTCTGTCTCGACCACTGGCTGCTTATAGGACCGTGGGCAGGTCACTTAATGCTCGGGATCTGTTTGTCCCTGTGAACGGTGGGGTGGATGTGTCCTGCCCAGCTCACGGGGTTGTGACGAGGACCAAATGAGACTGTACATGAGATTATTGGGAAGAAAGCCAGAGTGCGTTTTCATGGGCTTTTAGGGCAAGCGGACCAATGCTTAAATATCGCCTCTGCTGTTTACTAGCCGTTGACCTCTCTGAGCAGGTTTTCCCATTTGTAAAGTAAGACCAAATCTTGGCTCAGAAGGTCAGAAGGAGAAGGTTACGTGAGGATGAGGGGCATAAGGAATTTAAAATGCCTTTAGCACAGCGTCTGGCACACTGTTAAGCATTCAGTGGATGATGGTTACACAGGTCTCATTTCTTCCCTGCCTTGTTGGTCAGCTGGAGAGAGATCTGGAACAAACCCAGAAATAAGCAGCTCCACTTTTCTCCCTCAAGGAAAGAGCCAGCATTTTCTAAGTACTCACTGGCTATGCTCTTCCCCATGAAGATTTCTGTTCATCTTCTCAGTGGTTAGGTGAGGCAGGTATCATGCTTGCTAGTTAAAGGTAATGAGCCAAAGCTCTAGGAAGTTAAATGATTTGACCCAATCACAAAACCAGTAAGAGATAGAGCCTGGACTAGAACCCAAGCCTCCTGAACCCAAATTCTGTATTCCCTTCCCCACCCCGCCCCCATAGGCTCATAAATATGTAAACAAAAAACAAAGGAATTTTGGAAACTAACCTTTGTCTTGTGTCTTTTAAGTCAACGTCGGTGAGGACTGTCCGGTATTTGACGGCCTGTTTGAGTTCTGTCAGTTATCTACTGGTGGCTCTGTGGGTAAGGAATATAATTCCCTCCTCGTGGCCTGTGCTGGGTTGTTCTAGTGAGGTCTGCCTTTTGGGCTGCTGTCCTAGTAAGGCTGATCGGTGACCCTGTAAAATGGTCCTATGAGTTTTTACCTTAGGTCTTTAAAATAGCCTCTGGTTTAGTTCCAGCCCAGGTTCAGTCTCTGACAGGGTACTGATGGGTGTCCTTGACTGCTCTTTCCTACCAAGAGATCTTACACACTGGAATTCCCTGCAGACCGCGTGGAGTTGTGGAGATGCTGTACATAGAAGCAGTTTGCAAACTGCCAAGTGCTATAAAAATGGGAATGTCATCATCTGTGTCTTACAAAAGACCGTAGTAATCACCTTTAGAGGTTAGAAATACTCCCCACATATCTCCCACTTCCATTGTTAACTCTATGATTACTCTAAACCCTTTCTTAACAAATATTTATTTTCCTATGATCATTGTTTTCTGTCCTCTCCCCTTTCACTCGGCTCCCAATATCATCTCAGATCATCTCAGGAAAAAATTGCCCACAGTCATGCTGTCTGTGAATAATCATTATTACCATTTTGGTGCTTGTATATCCATTCTTTATTCTGTATGTATATATCTGGATATAACATGTACGTCTGTATTTTACAAAAATGCGTCACATGCATATAGTTTTGTGTCCGCATCTTTTACTGAGTAAATCTTTAAAAGTTCTTTAGCTCACGTAGTCTATAGTATAATGCCTAGTGGCTGCATGATTATTCCACATTATGGGCCAACTTTGGTTGATATATAATCAGTCCCCTTTTATTGGATCACTTGGCTCGTTCGTGTTTTTATTGCTGTTGTGGTTACACTGCCGTACACGCACCTGAATACACAAGTGTGTATTTCCCTCACTTCTGGGCCTGTTTGTACTTTGAGCTCCTAATACCTCTAGTATCTTCACCGTTTTTTGACTGTGAACCCCAGTAAGAAATACATTTACATTTGCAGTCAAGGTTGCGCACGCACGTTCTCGCTCTGAAGCCAGCTTTACAGGAGAGCGGTTACCTTTACTGTTACTTTATCTTTGTTTGTTTTGTTTAATACACACACACTAGTCATGACCCACTAAACCAGCTCTAAGGCTTACTGATGGGTTACCACCCTCCATTTGGGAAAAAGTTGTTGAGAGTAGCCAGCATCATATCTACACCCTGCTGGAAGAGGGAGGGAGGGAGGGAGAGGACTGGCCCTTGGATCATACAGTCCCATTGTCGAATAGGTCCCACCTCTCACCGGGTTTCCTGGGCTTCTTGGGGAAAGGGGGAGAACGGCTTGCTAACAGTCTTACGTTCACTCTCCCACACCCAGCGAGTGCTGTGAAACTTAATAAGCAACAGACGGACATCGCTGTGAATTGGGCCGGGGGCCTGCACCATGCAAAGAAGTCTGAGGCATCTGGCTTCTGTTACGTCAATGATATCGTCTTGGCCATCCTGGAACTGCTGAAGTATGCCTGCCTGGCCTTGTCTCTTGCAGGAGCTCCTTAGGCCAGGTTCCCACTTCCCTCTCCCCCGGGCTTGCCTCCCTAGTTTGCTCTTCCTAGCGGTGTGCTGGCTAGGATGTGTTCAGTGAGTGTCTCTGGCCATCCTCTCCTTGACGGGGTCCTGGTTTGATCTGAGCCCACGGCAAGATCAGGGGCAGGCGCTGCTCAGATCCTGCCTCCAGAGTGTCCCTGTGTGGCTGGAGTTGACCCTTGCTGTAGAGTAGGAAGATCGGACTTGGTCGGCTTGGTCAGGCCTCTGGAGACACCCTGCCGCTCTTCCACCTTCCTTCAGCCAGTTTCCACGTCTCTGGTGCTTAGAGATACCTGAGGGAGGCAGCCAGCCCGGTAAGCTGGGACCTGGCGCCCTTGGCGCGTCCCATTCCCAGAGAGCCCCCAGACCCCTGACCCCCTTCTGATCCTAGGTATCACCAGAGGGTGCTGTATATTGACATTGATATTCACCACGGCGATGGCGTGGAAGAGGCCTTCTATACCACAGACCGGGTCATGACTGTGTCCTTTCATAAATACGGAGAGTACTTCCCAGGAACTGGGGACCTACGGGTGAGAACTCCCTTCAGGGGCCTACTAGCTCACCCTCAGCTGCCAGCTCTAACTCTCCTATCTCATGTCACCAGAAACCACTTCCTGCCTTTTCTGCCATTCAGAACACCATACCCCAGCGTAGGGTACCTGCTTGGGTCTCCTTCCCTCCCTTATTCTGGAGGAAGGGAACGATGGGGCCCAAAGGGTTGGAGGGATAGGGGTCGCATGACAGGTCCCTCCAGGCCATAACTAAGTTACATTACACTACTCAGATGTCCCATATGACTTGAATTTTAGGCTAGAAACATCAGGTTCAAAAAAAACCCAAAACATCAGGTTCTCTCCTGGGGGCTAGGAATTGGGACCCTTATGGACCATCTCAAGGGTTCTTAACCTTCCCCTTTGATCACCTGACTGAAAGCTATGGACTCTGTCCCTAGGAAAGTGTAGGAAATGTTTTGTATCTGATACTGAATAGTTTATTAGACACCTCCCCTTAGTGAAGCCCGTCAGTAGACCTCAGGATAAGAGTCCTCAGAAGCAAACTCACTGAACTGTTATATCTGCTTCTATTAACATGAAGATGAAACCAGCCCTATGGCATGCGGTAGCCCTCTGATGAAAAAGTGGCAGTAATTCATTTGTTTGCTGTGGCAAGCATTTGAATAAGTGGGTATTTCCAATTTTAAAGAACTCTTCCACCTTCTCTGGGGAAGAAAAGGTTGTCCCAGGGTGGGTATGATTTCTGTGACCCAGCCACCAGCAGCTCTGACCCAGTCCAAAGGTGGAGGTCTTGTGCTGTGGGGTAGGATAGTCCATCTCTGGCTCCATGAATAGTTCTCAGGCTGGGCACGAGCTCAGTGGTGTGCCCAGAGGTATGAGCTAGACTTCCCTGTGAGAGGGATGGTATTAACCAAGAGGCCCCTGTTCTGTCCCTGGCTCAGCTCACGGGCCCCACTTTTCGCTCTTAGAACCACTGCCTGCCCTTAGCCTTCCAGCCCCCATCCTTGAACTTCTTCCTAGCTTCATCTTTCAGTTTTACTTTAATGTCCCTCTTGATTAGGATATTGGGGCTGGCAAAGGCAAGTATTATGCTGTTAACTACCCGCTCCGAGATGGGATCGATGACGAGTCCTATGAGGCCATTTTCAAGCCGGTAAGTGGCTTATCCACCACCTGGGCTGCAGTCGGGCTTAGTCTAAGGGAGGGGTAGCAGAGCACCCCCAGCATACGTCGGGAACCTCTCCCTCCCTGAGAAGCTGGCCGGGAAAGGAGATGTGTTTTGACCATGGCTCATATGCTGTGTGCTCAGCTAGAGGAACGAAATTCATCCAAGTATTTATTGGTGCCTTCTGTGGGTCGGGCCCTCTGTTGGAGACAAGACTATCTAAGACATGAATCATGACCTTGAAGACCTCACAGTCTACGTAGTGGGAGGCAGGCACACACATGACAATGTGTGGTCATTACTGTTTTTGCAGGATGAACAGAAGAGTGGGAGAAAAACCACTGCCTGGGCTGGGGCGAGGGTAGTCAGAGCCAATTTCATAGAGGTGGTGTTATTTGAGCTGGACTCTGAAAAATGAGGTTTTGTCCATGTGAAGCAGGAGGTGGAGGCTGGAGGGCGGGGATGGCGTTCAGCAGTGGGGAACAGCACTAGCAGAAGCACAAAGGTGCCAGTACGTAGCTGTGTGTAGGCCAATGTGATGGGTGGGAGGACTGTTGGAGGATGTGGTAGGAAATGTATGTTGGGGTCGGTATTTCAAAGGGAGCCTTGAATGCCAAGCTGAGGAGTTAACATCTTCCGCCTGCAAGCCACAAGGAGCCATTACTGGAGTATTAACTAAAAAGTTCAGGTAGTCAAGTGCCTACTGTGTGCTGCGTAGTAAGGGTGACAGCGAAGCCCAGGGTATGGTCTTTGTCCTGGTAACGTCAAAATCTTGTCGGAAAGAGAAAGACAAAAGTGAGCCCTCCCTCACGATATGAGGCTCAAAGTCTGTAGGACTGAGGTGTAGGGCGGGTGCAGCTCAGAGTCGGAAGTGGCACTGGAGTTGGGGCAGTGAAAGAAAAGAAGGGAAAGGTTGAGGGAAAGATGAAGAGGCTCTTCTAGATTCAACATTCCTAGAGCTAGAAGGGTCTCAGAGAGCCTTTCAAATTGGAAAACTGAAATCCCAAGTAGGGAAACAAGAGCCCCAGATCAATGTTCCCTCTTTACCACCCAGCATGAGGGAGAGTGCAAAAGTGGGAGTGAATGATAGGGGGCAGAGGGACCGCACCCACCCTTTGCAGCCCTGAGCATCATGTAACTTTTCTTAAAGCCAGTGGTGACCAGGATGTGTCCTTTTAGGTCATATCTAAAGTGATGGAGATGTTCCAGCCCAGTGCGGTTGTCTTACAGTGTGGTTCCGACTCCCTGTCTGGGGATCGGTTAGGTTGCTTCAATCTGACCATCAAAGGTGAGACCGTGTAGCATAGGGATGGGTGGGCAGGTCCTGCAGGGTGCTCCTGTAACCCAGCACCCCTTTCTCCCACCAAAGGGCACGCCAAGTGTGTGGAGTTTGTGAAGAGCTTCAACCTGCCTATGCTGATGCTGGGAGGAGGCGGCTACACCATCCGTAATGTGGCCCGCTGCTGGACGTATGAAACAGCAGTGGCATTGGACACAGAGATCCCGAATGGTAATAGCTCCAGGGCCAGGTTTGGTGGGGCAGAGCTGGAGCTCAGATGTCTTCAAGTTCACGAGCCCTTTCCCATTGGCCATGTGGCCTCTCCTCTTCTGATACTTGTCATTGATTATCCTGCCTATCCACTTGTGATTGTCAGACCATCAGTTTTTCCTGAGTCCTTTTTTGACCCTGTCCTCTCTCCCTTTTGCTTCTGGTCTAGACAAAATTATCAGTGGTTATTTATAGCTTTGGAATTTCTACTCCGTAGGGGAACTGCGGTAGTCATTGAGGATGTGCTCGCAATGAGCATTGCCTAAGTTTCCCAAAACCAGGGGCTTGTGCCTTCTCATTCTGGAGAACGGCATTAAAAAGACTGAAACCCTATAAAGTACCCAAGTACTCTGTTAGATGGTTGGACTGACAGTTCCAGATAAACCTACAAATGCTTTTCTCAGGGTCCCATGGTAGCCAGGTCTCTTGACTCTTAACCTCTTGCCCCAATTAGAGCTTCCGTACAACGACTACTTCGAATACTTTGGACCAGATTTCAAACTTCACATCAGTCCTTCCAATATGACCAACCAGAATACCAATGAATACCTGGAGAAGATCAAGTGAGTATATCCCCAGACACCCCCTGACTGACCATTCCAGGCTCTGGTTTGTCCCTAACCAGAGCCCAGCCACCCTCTCTACCATTGGCCATAGACAGCGACTGTTTGAGAACCTGAGAATGCTGCCCCATGCACCGGGGGTCCAAATGCAGGTGATTCCTGAGGACGCCATTCCTGAGGAGAGTGGTGACGAGGATGAAGAAGATCCTGACAAGCGCATCTCGAGTAAGACCCAGACCCCGGGGCCGGTGCCTTCCCACTCAGTAGGTAGCTCTGACTTCCCACCACTGTTGGTTTCGCATTCCTCTCAAGCTACCCATCTGTTGGGAAACCCAAGTGCTAGAACTTGGAACAATTTAGGGACTCCTTGAGTTTCCTTCCCCTCTTCGTGGTCTCCCCTTCCCTTGGTGTCTCTTAGAGGGCACACAGGGAAGCACCGGGCACAGACCCTGAGGTAAAGCTCACCTCCTGCTATCTCACCCACATTCCACATTGCCTCCCAGTCTGTTCTTCTGACAAACGAATTGCCTGCGAGGAAGAGTTCTCGGACTCTGATGAGGAGGGGGAAGGCGGTCGCAAGAACTCTTCCAACTTCAAAAAAGCCAAGAGAGTCAAAACTGAGGATGAAAAAGAGAAAGACCCAGAAGAGAAGAAAGGTGGGTTTGGGTCACGCCCAGCCTTGGGTCTTGAGCCCCAGACCAGAGAGGAGGATGTATCTGTATAGGGCATTGGGAGGAGAGAGCCGACTTGGGCCCTGCCTTCTACCGGGTTCTGCCTCAGCTCCCAGAAGTAGCAGGCCCCACAAAAGAACGAAACTCAATTTGTCATCTCCACTGGCTGATTGAGAGCCCTGCCAGGCTCCGGAGCCAGGGACATGCCTGGGCTCCCCGTGGTCAGGAGTGTGGCTCTCACATACCACCTAAGCCCTTTTCCCAGCACTTCACCCGTTTCCCAGGGGGCTGCCTCCGCCCACCAGGTTCAGGCATTAGCAGGCTGGGAAACCGGTCCGACCTGTTTGTTCTCAACAGGGCTCAGTGGGAGGGCCTGGGATGGGCTTTTCTCTCTTTTGTATGTCCAGGGAGCTGTAGTGTTGGGGAAGGGGTTTTAGGCTAAGTAAAGATTCCATGGGTCTTTCTGGAGGGGAATCCTTGGTCATCCCTGCACTCTTATGTTCTAGAAGTCATAGAAGAGGAGAAAACCAAGGAGGAGAAGCAAGAAGCCAAAGGGTGAGGAAGGAGCTGTCGGCTATCTCCCCAGCATTGGAGCACCAGCCCCTTTGTCCGCTACGCTGAGGGGAGGCACAGGGACAGCTGGTGCAGCTTACAAAGACCTCTTTCAGGGACCAGTCTGTCCGTCTCTGCAGTTCTAGGCAGAGCTAGGAAGCCTCAGCCCTCAGCAGTCACCTGGGTAGCTGGGGTCCTATAGAAGTCATTGTCCCCATGTTTTTGCCTCAAGGCCTCTGGGGTGCGTTATCTCATGCCAGTCTCTGCTCTCTCCACAGGGTCAAGGAGGAGGTCAAGTTGGCCTGAGCAGACCTCTCCAGTTCTGGCTTCCTGCCAAGTTCCCCACCTTCCTCCCACAAGCCCTCAGATTTTATATTTTCTATTTCTCTGTGTATTTATATAAATATATATTAAATATAAATATCCCCTGGGACTAGACAGGAACCAGGGCCCTGAGCCCAGGGCACGTGTTAGGAGTGAGCTTTTCTAGTGGCTGTGGCTGCCTTGCTGCCACCCAGCCTTCCCCAGTTATTACTTTTGAACCATAAAGGGTGCCGGGTCTGGAAGGCATACTCTTAAGCAGCCATAGGACAAAATCCTGAAATGCCAAGTGCCTGCTTAGCAGCTTTGGAGAGGTGCCCTTATTGAGCATTCTAGGAGTGGTTGGGTCTTCAGAGACACCCCTCGCCCCCTGCCCAAATCAGGCTCCTTAAGGTAACATCAGCCATTTTTAGGTTGGTTCTGTTATCATACCTTCCCTACTAGCCCCATGTGAGCCAAGGAACTCACACTGCCTGCCCTCTATCCTCGCCCAATTCTGCAGGTGGAGATTGGTGGTCTAGTATCCTTTTTGAGATACTATTTTCATTTTCGTGAGAATCTTTGTAATAAATTGGTACATTTTTACATCCTCCTGGGTTTGTGTCCTAGCAGTGTCCCTGGGTTGATTTCTACTCCACTTCCGTGCCCTTCTGGTGTCCATGAGAACCTGGGCAACTCCCTGAACAACATAACAACCCCACAGACTTACCCCTCACCTTAATCCCCGCCTCAAGGGTTGAGGTTAACCGATCTTCTTGCCCTACCCCCAGAAGACCACTCATTAAAAAGCACTACTAAAGGGACAACATTTATTCCTTCTCCAAATGTTACAGTAAAACCAGGTGGAAGAGAATGGTTTTAGCAGTTAGAAAAAAAAAAAAAAAGTACAAATCTGGGGTTTGGCCATTAAAAGTTATTTACAACAATGGGAGGGGGAAAAAAAAGACAACGAGAAGTTGTTTCACATTACAGACCTCCCCCCCACACCCCAAAGCCTAATACTTGCTTACCAAGTCAAAAAAGAGACACAGTTGATTCACAAGCTGGAGGTTTGAACTTGAGTAAGACATTTATAAAAACCTAGACAGGGGCGGTGTCCTCCCCAGCCCAGGTGCCACTAGGCACAGCACAAGAGACTAAAAACTCAACAGGGGGGAAGGCTGGACACTCAGGGTTTGGGAGTGTAGGCACCCCACATCTGGCTCAGGGATTTGGGGAGTAAACAAAACCTACTTGGAAAAGAACTGGGGAAGAAAACCAGCAATTGCCGCCTTCAGGGGTGGGGACAGCAGAGGTAGGGCCAGGGGCAGGAGAATTTCACATCACTAACCTAACTTGGGAAACTGCAAGGGACCATCTTCAACCGGCCTTAAGAGGAAGGCCAGATGGATGATGGGAGAATCCACAGGAGGGAAAAGGAGAGGGCACGTGGCTGGGAGGGGGCAACAGCCCCTTCCTTTCTGGGCACAGGAAGGCAGCCAGGGCACCAGGTCCAGGCAGTGACCTCACAAGGACAGCACAGTTTTTGCAGCTTAGAGATCACCCACCTGCCCCCACCCAGCTACTCCTTCTGCTCGCAGGCAGGTGTTGGGCCACTCTCCGGCCCCGAGGGGGTGGATGGCTCTGCAGCCTGGGGCCCTGCCTCTTCTTCTGTGTCTCCTCCCTTGGAGGCAGCACTAGCCTCTGCCCCCTTGGCCTGGGGCTCCTGGCTTTCAGGGGTGGCAACAGCCTTCCCTTCCTGGGCTGCGCCTTCCTCGCCGCAGGCACCGATCTCCCCCTGCTCCTGCTCTTCCTCGGTGGGTGAGGAGGCAGACGAATCACCCCCACCCTCCTTCCGATTTCTCTTGAAGGACAGACCACTCAATTTGAAAGGCTTCTTGAAAGAGAATTTCTTCTTCTTCTTGGGGGTCTCCTTGGCGGGGGCATCCCCCTTGACCTCAGCGCCCTGGCTAGGAGGTGCTGGCTCGATGGCATCGCCAGTGGCCCCGGCTGCCTCCTCTGTTCCGTTCACGGGGGGCGACTCCCCTTCACCCTTGGGGGATAAGTCTCCATTGCTTTTCACGTGGCCATTCTCCTGCAGGGCAGAGGAGACAGCAATGAGGGCCAGGGCTCTAACCCTCCTCCCCCAGCCCGCCGCGGACCTCTTCCAGGCAATGGGATCCCGATTCTTCGGCAACCCAGGAGGCTGCTTGTAGCCTCACCCACACCGGGATCCCGTCAAACATCTCCCTCCTGTCCTCACGAGCGCGCGGGGGCCGAGCGCGCAGAGGCCGCGGCCGGCAGGAGGCGCTGGGGTCCCGTGGCCCCCCACCCACCTCCCCCGGGGCGCGCTCTCCATTCGGCGGGGACCCGCTCGCCGCCGCCGATCCCCGGCAGGCGGGCGAGCCCAACAAGCCGACATCGGGCGGGAAGCCGCCACGGGGCGCTCTTCTCCCCACCTGGACGGCCCATTTTCCCAGCCTCCCGCTTTGTGCAAGCGGCCCCCCACCCAGCTCTCCCCACATCTCGACTCCCTACTAAAAAAAGGCCGTGAGCCACCGAGGTCGGGTCTGCGGGTGGAGTGCCCTCCCCCCCGGGAACCCGCCCCGCGGCCCCTGGGCGCCCCCTTGGCGCGGCCCGGCAGCGCCTTTGTTCCCCGCGCGGCACTCGGGGCGGCCGGGGGCAGCGCCGGGGGCCGGGGCCGCAAACAAAGAAGGCGGCGGGGCTGGGCCGGCGCCCCCTCCCCGCCCCTCCCCTCGCTTCGCCCGCGGGGGCTGCGGCGCCGAGAACAAAGGGACCGGGCGGGGGAGGGGGCGCCGCGTGTCCCGGGCCGGACAAAGCGCGCGGCCCCGGCCCAGGGCCCCAGAGGGGGCGAGGTGCGGGAGGAGGGGGCCAGGTCGGGCCGTGCCGAGCGCACCCACCTGTCCGTTGGCCTTAGCAGGGGAAGCGCCTGCTGCCTCCTCGGCGGTCACGTCGCCCCGGGGAGCCTTGGAGCTCTGGCTGCCCATGATGGGGGGTCTGCTGGGGGGCGCCCGGGACCGCCCCGGGCTCGCGCCGCAGGGGATAGTTCGGCCGGGTCGGCCTGGCGGGCGGAGGGGTGGGGCTCGAGCCTGAGGGGGAGGGGTATCGGGGGGGGTGGGAAACCGAGCTGCACCCCCTCTCGGCGCCCGACCCGCTAGCTGCGCCCGCCACCGCTCCGCTCCGCGCCAGAATGCCGCCCGCCGCCCGCCGAGCCGCCTTATATAGGCGCCCCGACCTCGGGGCGGGGCCGGACATTTAAATGAGCGCCCAATCGAGGAGCAGAGGCGGGCTCAGGTCCCGGGCTCCACTGGCGCAGTGGACGACGCCGGCGGTCTGGTACCCCCAGCCCACTAGCCTACCCCGGACGGGTGGGGTCCAACGTGGGAAGGGGAGAGGCTGGTCGTTAACCGAGCTGGCCAGAGGGGGGCTTCTAGAGGAAAGGGAAAGCAATCATTCTCTCCTCTCACCGCCCACCCCCCCAGGGTGGACGCCCCAGCACCTGGAGCAGCCCCCAACGCCGTAGTTCTGCACTGACAGCCCCTGTCAGTCTCCCCCTAGAACTCTTCGAAAGGCTCACATGCCCAGACTCGTCAGAGGGCTGATCCTGAGTTATGCTCCTGAGAATGCGGTCATAGAAGCCGTGGGGCCCCGCGCGGGGATGATCTGCACCCCCTCAGGCCTGGAGACCCGTCCCAGGTCCCACCCACGTCCCTGCCTGCCTGCCCCGGTCAGCATGGGGGGTCTGGCCCACCGCGGAGTCACTGGTCAGACTGGTGAGGCCCATCCCTCTTCTCTCCTCCCAGTCCCTTAGCAGCCAGTCACACGGAGCCCCCACAGACCAGCTCACCTCTGTCCCTCCTGCCCTCAGCCTGGACCGGTTACAAAGCCCCGGCTAGGGCGGTCCTGCGACCTTGAAAGGCTTCCCCATCCCCATGTGAAAGCTGGAGAGTCTGAGGCTCAGAGACGTTGACATAAACTATCCCCCACCTCAGGGCTCCCCAAGCAGGCAGAGGAACTCCAGAAGTGAATTCAACAAAACTTCAGTCTAGTGGAGGGGTGGGGCATCACCAAGGCTCTTTGGGACAGCCCCTTGAGGACAGCCCCCAGGGTTGCGCAGCCCAGCCTCCTGCCCCACCTGAGAGTCAGGGAGACCCTCCAGCCCCAATCCCCTGCCATTTCCCCTTCCCCTGGTATGGACAGGTCTGTGGGAACCCCAGAGCCCTGACTGGCCCCGGATGTGTGTGTCCGGTTGCCTGCCCTCAGCCCCCAGGAGGAAGAGGATGGGGGCTGGAGGAAGGAAAGTGTTGCAAAAGCAAGGTTGTGTCCTGGACAGCTCAGCACGTCCCTCCCTCCCTCCCTCCTTCCCTCCTACGGGTAAGGCCTCCTGGGAGGCCTGAGGCTGTGAGGTGTGGAGACACCCCAGGGCCTGAGAAATCAGGAACTCCCCACAGATCTGACCACAGAGGGGCGGAGGAGGGCTGAGGTGGCATCTACATTCAGCGCTCACCCCTGTAACCTCCAGCTTCACCTCTACTCCGAAGCTACAGAAGACTCATTAACAGACCCCCACCCCCACCCCACCACCGTTTTTCAGACTGGGACACTGAAGTTCAGAAAGGGAAAGAGACATGTTAAAGGGCACACAGCAGATGCTAGTAATTGAGGGTGAGAAGGGGTTTGGAAAGACCTACTAAAATGAGGTGGGGACAGTGAGGAAGCCCCTGGAAAAATTCTCCATTGAGATCTGGGACTGCCTGGTCAGAGTGGGAGGTGAGAAGAACCAGCTTTGGGATAGGAGGGCCGCCATGCCCCACAGCCGCTCACGGACAGAACGGTGCCTTCACCCACTGCCACTAAGGGATGGACTTCGTGACCTGCATCTCTGTCTCGACCACAATAGGGAGCCCACAATGCTGCCAGGCGCTGCCCGCACCGGCTGGCAGGGCTCAGACGGAGGCTGTGCGAGTCCTGGTGGGTTTGGGGTCAGAGGTTAGGAGCAGATCCCAAGTGTCCGGACTTCCAGGCTCTGCCCTGAGAGGCTGACAGGCAAATCCCAGGAGGAGAGAGGAACACCAGAACTAAAGGACCCTGAGTTTCCAGAGCCCCAGAGGGAGCCTGGGCCACAGGGGAGCTCTGCCTCTCCCACCAGCCATCGCTGGAGGCTGGGGAAGGGTCGTCGGGGAGCCCAGTCCCTCGGTAAACCCAGGTCCCAGCAGCATCTGGCTTCTGGAAGAGGCAAGACGCTTAGGATGCTGTGGGGGTGAGGGGGGTGGTACAGCAGCCCCCACGGCCTCCTCCGTCCACACTGTGGCTCCTTCCTCCCCAGCTGCTGCTAGCCCAGACAATGCGCCCATTGTTCTGTGTCTCCAGGGGCCCGTGTGCAACTGTGTGTTTCTGTTTCTCCCTGTGTGTGACTGTGTATCGCTCTGTATCTGTGTGTGAGAGACTTTGTGTGTGTGTGTGTGTGTGTGTGTGTGTGTGACCAGGTGTGCACGTTTGTGGTTGTGTGAGTTTGCATCTTTGTCAGCTGTGTGTATTCAGGCTGTGAGAGAGAGGTTTGGTGACTCTTGGCGCCTCTAAGATTTTTTGGGTGTGCGCCTGCCCGTCCTTGAGATGGTGCGTTGGTGACAGTGTCTGCCTGTGATTGGGTGTATGACTATGAGTGTGTGCGGCTGTGTGAGAGAATAGGAGTGTGTCGATGAGAAAGTAGCAATTTGCTGTTTGTCAGCTGTGTGTGCCTTAGTGGATCACCAAGGCTGCAGTGGTTGGAACCTTTCAGGGATGGGCTGTTGCCAGGACAGAGTGGCCGGGAAAGGAGGATGGAAGGGACAGGGTAACTCTGGGATAGACCGGGGAAGGGCAGCCGTAGAGACTAGAACCCCCATGTTTTCACATTAACCCCCGTGTGTCCCAGGTCTCCGGTGAGGCCTCAGCCCCTGTCCCTAGTCTGAGATGCTCCTAGCCTCCTGGGTGGGAAGGAATGTGTTTCCTTGGCAGGAAGGAAGCCCAGGACCTCAGGAGAGCCACAGGGTGGGGCTGAAGGTGGGAGGAAGACAGAAAAGAACATGGCCCCATAAAGGAGGTTCGGGTGCCCTTCGAGGTCTCTGAGGGGGCCCTGCGGTGGGGATCAGATTAGATGCGAGGTGAGCTGTGAGTGGGCCATGACTAGTCAGTGATGGGGGCTGGACCTTTCTCCCGGGGACCAGCACTTGCGCGGGCCCCAAGAGGGGAAGAGACATCAGAGAATGGCTTGGTCCCAATGGAGTGCTCAGTAATGGTGACTTGGCAAGGCCTGCTTCCCAGCCCCAGCCACCCCATCTCCTTCCGGGGAGCATCAGCTGGACCAAGAGCCCTTAGTTCTAGCCCCAGGTCGGCCTCCTCCTGCTCTGTAACGGGGAGCTGGTCGTCTCTCCTTGGGCCTCAGTTTGCTGCTCTGTACAGTGACAAGTTGGGCTCCATGATTCATACTCACAAAGTTGAGAGTTCCTCCTTCTGCTCACAAGTGGCAGAGCACCAGCTGTGAGTCACGCGGGGCCCCTGCCCCCAGGGGTTTCCCATCGATGGGGAGGGACTGGCAGTGCCTTAAGGGGAGAACAAAAGCCAGACCAGGGTCAGCTAAGGGCCCTGTCAGCTGCAGGATGGAGGGGCACATGCATGGGGAACAGATGGAGCAAAAGTTTAGAGCAGGGCAAAGTGGGAACAGCGACCAGCCTGTGTAAGGGTAGAGATGGAGAGACAGGCCTAATCTGGAGACAGGATCCCTAGGACTCCGTGACTGGCTGGCTGCAGGGTTGGGAGCGGGGGGAGTTGGGAGAAGGGAGTGGCCAGGTTGTCACCCGCATTTCTGTTGTGGGTGACAGCTGGCCAAGTGAATCCGTGGACTGAGACAGGAAAATGGAGGGTAAGAGAACTGGGGGTGGGGAAGGGCTTGCTGAATTGAGCCTTGTTGAGTCTGCAGCGCCTGGGAAACATTCAGGAGCACATCCAGGAGGCAGCGCATAGACATGCCATCGGATCGTGTTTCCTGAGCCAAAGGCCGGGCCCCAAAGTCTGGCTAGTGACCTCACAGGGACAACAGACATAGGTTTTAAGTCAGAAGTGACCCCAGGAAATCTGGGCCTCTGGATGCTGCTAGATGAAGGAAAGGGGAGCCAAGCTGTGTGTGGGTCACCCAGGAAGGTCCTGGGGCCATGAGGAACATTCCCACTGCAGGGGCAGCAGCAGGAGGGGGGGTGCGAGGGTGGGGGGAGGCCCTGGGGAAGGAGTCTGGGAGGGAGCCAGCAGAGAGGGGGAGCCCACAATCATGGAGATCCTCGACCACTGGGAAGAGCTCTGAAAAGGCAGGAATGACCGAGGACAGTAATCATAGTTGCTAGCGTTGTTTATCTGCCAATTGCAGGCCGAGCTCTGTGCCAGCTGCTTTCCATACCTTATCTCGTGACCTGCTGAGATGTGTCCCCTCATTGTTTCTGTCTGTGGAGGAGGAAACAAGCCCAGGGAGGTGCAGTGTTTCTGGGGGGTGCGGTGTTTCTGCAAGCAGTAGGGGACGAGGTCAGAACTAGGGAGTGGTTTTCAGGATCTCCTAGCAGCGGAGCAGGGAGAGGCATTCACAGAGGGCTCCGTGAGGAGCACAGAGGGGGTCAGCAGGGAGAGGCCAGGCGGCCATGGGCTCAGGACCCCAGGAACTCGACTCCTCGGCATCCTGGAACATCGGGTTCTGGTCTGGTTGTCAGTAGCACCCAGGTCTGCAGCCTCTCTGCCAGTCATGGGCCTTGAACCTGGGGCTGGATCCGGGGGCACCTTAGCGGCTCTTCACTGGGATCTGCCCCCCCATCCAACTGATCACCAAATCACAGGGACAGGGATTCTGTAGTTTCCCTTTCCAATTTTTAGTCCGGTCAGCCCTCTTTTTTCTTCCTTCCCCTCCTTCTTCCCTTGGTTTCTGCGAACGAGAGCATGTGCGTGTGTGTGCACGTGTGCGTGCATGGGGGTGGGGCGGGGTGGTTGTGTAACCTGGCCAGGGCCCAGTCACTAACCTTGCTGACTCTCTGGGGCTCAATTTCCCCAATAGCCAAGGGGTGTGTCATCAGCCCACCCGCCTATCTTCCCCAGGCTTGATGAAGTCACCAGAAATTCAACCCGGGTGCCCTGGGCCGCCCGAGCCTCTCCCTTCCCCCTTCCCTCCCCTCTTCCCAACTTTCAGTTTCTGTTCAGATCCTGGGTGCCACGGGGAAGAGGCAGCCGAAGGGGTGGAATGTGGATTGCTTACAACTTTCCAACCAAAATTCCCCTCTTCCGGGGGAGTCCCTTTAAAAGGGAAACTGAAACCCTGTCCGCCTCCAGTCCCCAGTCCCACCCCTTCCTCTCCACACTATTCGGACCCTTTGCTTCTCCCATTCAGCCTCTTCCTCCAAATGATCTGGTCCCACCTTGCAGCTTTGTGACCCCTCCCCTCGCCTGGCCTCCCAAGGCGCACCCCGTAAAATGAGGACACTGAGTGCCACTTGAGGCTGTGATAAGGGTTCAGTGGGGTGTTTTAGGGTTGAGGCAATTGTAGTGACGAAGCATCACGTCCTAGCTGTGTGGCTGGAGACCTGCTCCGAGCCTCAGTGTCCTCATCCGCAAAGTGGGAATGATAATAGCCAGGCCTGGGGTAATTGTGCAGTAAATGAGCCGGTGCCAGCAAGTGAAGCCCTTTTACCCATCACCTGAGGCGCAGAGCAGAAGGGAAGCAGCCAGCAACATTCGCAGGTGCGACTGAGTGAAATGCTGGGCAAGAAGGAGGCACCAACTTGGCATTCAACAATGTGCCCATTCCCTTCTGGGCCTGGGGGGAGGGGGAGACAGGAGGCCAGGAGTCCCTGAGATGACCTTGCATCCCGTCCCTCAACATTCTTCTGGGGGCAGTGGTAGAAGGACCCCCGGGCTGTTCTAAGGGTGCTGAATTATTCAGAGGGCGATTTATTTGGCTCAATCAATTCCTTATATGGTAAAGGAGTCTGCCTCTTCCCAGAACCCTGAGGATTCTCACCCTCTCTTCCTGCAACCCAAGAAGTGTCCCATTGGGATCTTCTCTTAGTGACTTTTCCTAGAAAGACATGCTAGGAAGTCCCCCTCTGATACATCTGTCTGTCCCCTCCAAGCCTCTCCTCAAATTCTCCTTCCCTCCTGTCTACCCAGGCGTCCTGATATGCTGGTGGCCCTCCCTGAGCGCTCCAGGTCGTGCCTCAGAGAGATCAAGCTTGCCACCTATCTTCTCTCTTTTTCTCTGGCTCACTGGACTTCGACTCTACTGGCCTTTCAGCTCCTCAGAGTGTTGAGCTTCCCCTGCCTCAGGGTCTTTGAACACGCTGTTTCCTCTGCCTAGAATGCCTCTCTCCACTTCTCTATTTGCTGAATTTCTACTCTTCTCTCTCTCTCTTTTTTAAAGATTTTATTTATTTATTTGACAGACAGAGATCACAAGTAGGCAGAGAGGCAGGCAGAGAGAGAAGAGGAAGCAGGCTCCCTGCTGAGCAGAGAGCCCGATGTGGGGCTCGATCCCAGGACCTGAGATCATGACCTGAGCCGAAGGCAGAGGCTTTAACCTACTGAGCCACCCTGGCGCCCCTTCACTCTTTTTTTTTTTTTTTTAAGATTTTTAAAATTTATTTGACAGACAGAGATCACAAGTAGGCAGAGGCAGGCAGAGAGAGAGGAGGAAGCAGGCTCCCTCCCAGGACCCTGAGATCATGACCTGAGCTGAAGGCGAAGGCTTTAACCCATTGAGCCACCCAGCCACCCCCACTCTCTTTTTTAAGATGTTATTTATTTATTTTAGACAGAGAGTGAGGGAGAGAGAGAGAGAGAGAGAGGGAGAGAGACCATGAGTGGGGTGGAGAGTGGGAACAGCAGAGGGAGAGGGAGAAGCAGACTCCCCTCTGAGCAGGGGCTTGACATGGGGCTTGATGAGGGGCTCAACTCGGGGCTTGATCCCCGGGACCCCGGGATCATGCCCTGAGCCCAAGGCAGATGCTTAACTGACTGAACCACCCAGGCACCCCTCTACTCTTCTCTTAAAACCCAAATCAAACCACTCCCGAGGACCTCCAGGTAGAGAGGCTCTCCCCACCACATACTCTATAGCTCTGGGCTTAGGGCTCTCACTACTCTGTTACCCAAGATGGGAACCTGACAACAGCCCCCCTCAGCTCATCATCCCCCCTCCTCCACTTCCAGGATGGCGGCCCTTCTCACCTGTGACCGGGGCCTGCACCACAGCTGCCTTCCCGTGGTCTTCTGTCCCACATCCAGCCTCTCTAGCTGCTCTCCTCTGCCTCGGGGCCGCTTTCCAGTAGAGGGTGCCCAATAGATATTTCTTGGCTGATGGAGTAAATGTACCGAGAAAGGCAGAAGGAATGAAAGGGATGTCAAAATCAAACATGTCCTCTTGGCTTGAAACCTTTCTGTGGCTTCCTACTGCCCTCGGGGTGTCTGTCCCTTATACTGAAGGTTTCACCCTCAGTGCCCAAGTCACAGTCCGGACTGTCCACCAAACTATAACCTTGCTCTCCCTGCCATTACGCAGGGAGTCCCTCGGCCTGGACTGTCCCTTGGCCAGGCAGCAGGGTGGGTGGTTGCAGTCACCCAGGCAAGACACGATGGGGACCTGAACTAAAGGTACAGAGCGCAGCCCACACCAGCATTTCCAAGCTGCACCTGTCGCCAGCGTGGGGGCTTCCACACGTAGCTTTGGAGTCAACGTCTGAGATGCCCGTTAGAGGCCCCGGGGACAGATCAGGCTCGCAGATGGGTCCATGAGCCTGGACTTCAGAGTTTGGGGTGTCCCAAATTTGAACAGGACTGGATGGATGGATGGATGGAATTCCCCAGAGAAGGAGTGGCTCGAGAAGGCAGCTCCAGAGCCTCAACAACATTTCGACTCTGGGAGGGGAGCTAGTGGGGGCAGCTGACAGTCAGTGAGAAAGGAGGAGGTCCAGGAGTGGGGGTGTCCTGGAGGCCAAGGGAAGCAATGGTTTCCAAAAGGAATGAGTGGCCCACCATGTCACATGCTGCTGAAGGGGGGAGGAAGATGGAGTGTTCAGGGGGCAGAAGAGGCGGGATTTAGGGAAGGACTAAGGACTGAGGGAGCGAGTGCGTGAGGAGGGAGGACTGAGCACGATGCCCAGGGAGGACCCAGCTCGGGCAAGTGGGGGGGAGGAGGTGCCACGCCGCACATGGGAGCCTAGAGGAGGAGTGGTGGGTACACATGGAAATGGAGAGGTCAGTTTGGGACAGGCTGAGGTGGGGTGACTTTGGGATGTCATTAGGATCAATGGGTCTAGAGCAATAAGTGTTGGGAGAGTAGGATCTGTGTGTGTATGTGCGTGTGCGTGTGTGTGTGTAAGTCTATATGCTGCTGACGACTGAAGTCTGTCTCTCTAGCCTAGATCTCTCCAGGACTCCAGCTATCCTTGGAGATCACTCTGGATGGCCCACAAGGACCTACAACAGCAGGAAAACAGGCCCCGTGGACTAGAGGGGACAGAGCTGTTGGCGGGAAAACCAGGGAGAGACAGGTCCAGATGAAAGCGATAGTGGCTGGGATGAAATGAGGCCAGAAGGCAGAGGAGAAGACAACATCCAGAGACGTTCAGGGAGCAGAGAGCTCCAGAGACAGGGACTGGGTCCCATGTGGAGGGAGAGGGGTTGGAGGTGGAAGGGAGATGCTTCTACAAGTCTGCTCCTGTGAGGAGCTGGAGTGGAGCTCCTCTGTTGTTACCTGTTTTTGTGACTGAAGCCCCCACAAAGGGCATGGGATGAGCCATCCATAGGCCTCATGAGATGGGGAAGGGGGCTGCTGTTGGCCACTGAATGGCCAAGTAAGGGTAGCCCCCCAAAGACTCCCTCATCTAGCCATCAGTACCTTCTGCCAGATCTTTGTAGGGAGGCTTGGACCAGGATCCACTCCTGGCCTCAGCCTCAGGTAGAAGCTGGGAGAGTGTGTAAGAGGGAGCACAGGGACAGGTGCCCTGAGGCCTTGGACCTGGGTGAGGGCCAGAGGCTACTCACTGCTCACCAGCATCGACTCTGAATCCCCGGCTCTAGACCTGGAGATGTCATGAGGGGACCATGTCCCTTCCTTGCTTGAACCCTGTCCATGGTTCCCAACCTCCCCCTGGAGAATGTCCAACCCCTTGCTTTGGTGTTCAAGGTCTTGGAAGCTCCAGGCCCAGTTAGCTTCATTTTAGGCAGAGCCCCGGTGGCTGCCCGTCTCACAGTTACCTCAATGCGATGACCATTTCAGCCTATAAACGACGCAGCCTTTCTCCATGCTGCCCATTCAGCCTGGAGGGCTATTCCCGGTGTGTGCCTACCCAGTGCCTGCCATCAGGGAACCCCTCCTGAGGTCTTTCCTGACCTACCAGAGGACTCACTGTGCCCCCAAACAAACTAACGGCACCCTCCTGTGGCACTTCACTGAGCTGGACTATGTCTCTGCTTTCCTCCTGCTATGGCACTGTGAGAGTTTGGAGAGCAGGAGCCGGTCCTGTTCCTCCATTCTTCCCCGTTGAGGGGCCTCAGGGTGGGGGAGGGGCAGAGACGGGGGCAGTGGAAGGGTCAGGAGTGACAGCCCTCCCAGCCCTGCGGGTTCAGTCTAACTCAGCGTGTGGGTGAATGGGGAGAATTGAAATGATCACCCCAAAGAAGAGAGAGGCGAAAACGGCTTTATTTGGGCAGTGAAGGGCAGAAATATGGAGATCCCAGGGGAGAGACCAATGGCGGAGAATCTTCCCCACAGAGAGAGATGCGGGAGTTTGTGGTGCTCTGAGAACACCTCCCTGCTCGTCCTGGCCTGGCTCCAGTCAGCCTTGGGACCATGATGCGATGAACCTGAAGCCTGTCTCCCCGGATCCCTGGAAGACAGACATCCATGACTCTCCTCTGGAACTTTAGGCAGAGGGTGTGTAGCTGGGCACCCCACACTGCCTGGGGTCACACACAGCTCTGTCACCAACTAGTGGGTGTCCTTGGGCAGGTCATGTAACGGCTTGGAGCCTCAGTCTTCTCCTGAGGACAGTGGAAATAACAGCAGTACCAGCCCCGAAGATTTGTGATTAAGTCTCAAAAAAGAAAAGGCACGCAAAGTTTTAGCACACTACCTGGCAGAGAGTGAATGAGCAATACCTATTAGTTTTATGATGATTACTGTTTTGTCAGGACATCTGGGTTCTGATCCCAGTTCCGCCCCATTTCCCTCTCTGGGCCTGCCTGAGTTTCTGTCTGTAAAATGGGGTGTTGAAGGACTAAGTGAGAAAATGGATGTGGCAGAGGCTTCCAAGATGAGAGATCACCCTTCACCTCCCTGGGGCTGCACGGGGGTGATCACCCCCCCTCTGTCAGGTCTTTACTGGGCTCTGTCCAGGCAGGACTCCTCTGCCCGCAAGCAGAATGAGAGGAAGGACTGTGGTTAGATAGCATGAAGGACTTCCTGCCGGGCTACAGGATGCTAACCCTGGAAAGGAGCCAGAGGTTGTGGGACTGAGGCTGCTGGGGAGAGGGCCTGCTTCCAGGGGACTGGCCAGGCCAGGCTAGGCTAATGAGGCCAGAGTAGCCCAGAGGGTGAATCAGCTCAGCAGTGACTTCACTTCCAGACAGCCCGGAGGGGCCCTGTTTAAACGTGCCTTTCAATTCTCAAGATCACAGAGAAACAGAGACACAGCAGCAGGGCTACTCCAGGGCAGACGGCCAGAGGCGAGGGGCCACGTACCAGACATAGGCTGTTCCCTCCACTCAGAACACTCTTCCCAGAGTCTAGAGTGGCTGACCCTTCATCCTTCGAGCCTTGTTACCTCCTCAGACAGGACTTGACCAACCCATGCATTCACTCAACATCTACTGAACCTCTATTATGAGTCAGGCACTGTTGTAGACAAGACAAAGTCCCTGCCCACTCCATACAAGGTAGCACATGGCCCACCCTATTCTTCTCAAACCCAGCACACTGTTTATCTCTGACTTCTTTCTATTGTTTCTCTAACCAGAATGTAAGCCCCATGAGGGTAGGGACTTGGATAGCTTGTTTTACCAATGTGAACCTGATGACTCAGGGTATAAATCTGACACAAACTAAAATAGGCCTTTGATAAGTATCTGTTGAATAAATAAGTGGACAGAGAGATTAGAGACAGATGGACAACCAGAGAAACAGTCATGCTCAGAGGCAGAGTCAGACGTTCAGAGAAACACACAGGATGACTGCCATGACTGTGACTTCAAGGCCACCCAAGCCTTCCTTTCTCAGGCCATTCAGCTTGGTTGCTAGGCAGGAACCTTGTTTGGAACTCTATTTTACTTTATGCTTATGATTATGATTATTTTTAAAAGATTTTATTTATTCATTTGCCACAGAGAGAGAGTGCACAAGCAGGGGGAGCAGCAGGCAAAGTGAGAGGGAGAAGCAGGCTCCCTGCTGAGCAGGGTGCCTGATGTAGGGCTAGATCCCAGGATGTTGGGATCATGACCTGAGCCCAAGGCAGACGCTTAGCTGACTGAGCCACCCAGGCGTCCCTATTATTATTATTATTATTATTAAAGTAATCTCCATGGCCAACGTGGGACTCAAATTCAGGACCCTGAGATCAAGAGCTGCATACTCTACCGGCTGAGCCCGCCTGGCACCCCTGTATTATTTTACCTTTTTAGGTCCCTTCTGATGAACAGAAATTTTAATATAGTCAAATCTGTCAATCTTGTAAAAACTGTTCCTGGCGGTCAAAGAAAGGAAGGGATGAATAACCGCACAGAGTCCCACAGCTGGCCCGAGGGGTCCTCCCCACTGCGGGTCAACCCCTCCAGGTATTGGGAGTCTGAGAAGCAGCGGCTGCGGAGGTCCCATCCGTACCTTGCCCTTCCCCCAACCATCTCCGCTAGGCCCCGCCCCTGGAGCCCCGCCTCCTCCTCCATCGGCCGCGCCCTCTTTTGGCTCCGCCCCTCACCAGATCTCACGGGCGCAGGGGACCTAGATGTCTCTTCCTCTTGCCCAGGAATTGGTAGTTAATATTCTGCCATCGGTGCTTCCACCTAGAGAGAGGGAAAATTGTGCAGAAAGAATGGGGGCAAGGCTCCGCCCCCCGTCCACGCCCATTTCGCCTAGCCCCGCCCCTTCCTTCCACTCTCTGCAGCTTCAGGCCCCGCCCCTCCTACCCAATTCCGCCCCCTCCTCCTGCTCCCAGGCTCCGTCAAGCCCAGTCTATCCAATCCCTGACCGGCCCTGGACTCTGGGGATTCGCCCCTCCGTCACAGGCCCCGTCACGCCACGCCCCCTCCAGGGCCTCCGCCCCGCCCCGCGCGCTCACGTGAGGCGCGGACGCGCGCCGTAGCAGCTGGGCCAGCGCGACGAGGGGACGTCGGCCAGGCCGGTGGCCCCAGGCAGCACCAGCAGGTTGCGCGTCGGCCAGCGCCAGGCGGCGCCCGGCGGGCGGCGGCGCTGCGGGCTCAGCCAGTAGTCGCCCAGGCTGCGGCGAGAGGCGGGCGCCGGCAAGGCCGGGCCCCGGCAGCCCCAGAAACACAACTCCTGGTCCAGGCGGTGCGGGGGCGTGGCCCGGGGCCGCCTGCGGGGGAAACGGAGCAGCGGTCACCTCGGAGCACCACGGGCGGGGAGAAGGGGGCCGCCTCGGATCCGACGCGGCGAGGTCTGCGTCAGACTCACCCTTGGTGGAGGGACTCTTTAGGGGGACAGGGAGGGGCACTGGGGGGCCTCATCGGGGTCCTCGGCCCGGACGCCTCCTCCCCCAGCTGCTGGACCAGACCCCTTTATGCCGCCGGCGCCCTCCCCGGGGCCCCCCTCACCGGGACAGAAGAAAATTCACCACGAAGTGGGCAGTCTCGGTGAACAGCATGGCGTCCAGCCCGCCCGGCCCGACTTCGACCTCTTAAATACCTGCCGTGGTGTGTGTGGGGGCGGGGAGGCCTGAAAGCCCATAGTCCCCCTGGGACAGCCAGCCGTTTTTAGCAGGAGGCATCAGCGGGCAGAACGGGGTGGGGGTAGCACCAGGCCCTCTGGCGTGCGGGGTCTAGTCCGTGGTCTGACCTCATCAGCCGTTTTGGTGGGAGGGGGCCAGGTACCAGATTTTGAGATCTCCTGAGACACTACCACTCCCCACCCTTCCCACCCCAGTCCCCAGGACCAAGGACGGTAAAGGCGGCAGCAAGAGGGGGCCAAGGGCAGTAAGGTCAGCTGCAGGTTAGATAAACCTTACCCATGGCGTGCTCAGGCAGAACCCACACCTTAAAAGGTGGCCCGCCTCCCCAGGCAAAAGATCCCCCCACCTCTGCCTCCCAAGGCTCTCTTACAAGAGCTTTTTCCCTTACCTCAGGGCACTTTCAAATGTGAGAGGTGGCCACCATCTAGAGACATAATATGAATGAACTTCTGGGGAATCCAGGACCCCCTAAACTGTCTCAAAGTTCCAAATACACATATATTTCTGGAAAGAATCTGGAAAGGATCTCTGGCAGGATCACACTGCCGGTCCAAGAAAAAGTTACAAGCTCTTGATCTGGTCTAACACACTTGCTTGGGAGAAGGGGAAACTGAGGTTTAGAGAGTGGTTGAGAAAAGCCAAAAGTAAAACCCAGCTTTCATACAACTCTGCCCACCCCTCCAGGGGGTGAGACAACCCCCTGTGCCCTCCTTCTGAGTGGAGCATGGGGTTCAGGGCTCAGCTCAGGGCTTAGAGCCCAGGCTGGGCCCTGCTCCCCAACCCCCTGGGATCTAGAGGAACTCACTGGCCCAGCTCCCTTTCCCACACTGCCAGTTTGGGCTATTTCCCCCCCAGTGACTCACACTGGCTGCTGGGGAGAGTGGGCAGCTGTTCCGTGCCCCCAGGGCCCAATACAGGCCCTGACTTGCCCCCCAATTGTGCGGCCATATTTGGGGATTTAATCTCCTGTTTTCCCTCCTTAGGGAATCTCCCTCCCCTCATCCCTTCCTCTTTTCCCTATCTCCAACCTCTCCCTCCCTGATGGCTCCTTCCCAGCAGCAAACAAACAGGCTCTAGTCTTTCCTATCTTTGAAAAAGAAGAAAGCCCTCCCTCAACCCTATGTCCTTCTCCAGCTCCCCTTCACAGCCAACATTCTTGAAAGAGTTGTGTACACATGCTGTTTCCACTTTCTCACTCAGCCCCAGCAATCTGGCTTCCTCCCCCACCATTCCACAGTAACAGCTCTGCTCCTCAAGGTCATCACTGACCTCCTTGTTGTTAAAGCCAAGGGATGGTCCTGAGTCTTTATCTAACTTGACCCCTTAGCAGCGGCTCACTTCGATACAAATTATTCCTGCTTGAAATACTTTTGTGTCCTTGTTTTTCTGGACATTGTGAACTCTTGATTTTCTTGCCATCGTACTGGCTCCGCCACATGGCAAATTGCTCATCCTTTGCTCACCGCCTAATCATGGCCTAAGGAAATCTCGTTGGTTCCCATGCCTTGGGGCTCTGCCTCTGTTAGAGACTCACTTCTCACTTTCAGCCTTCATCTGTCTTCTCTGCCCCACACCTGTCTCCTGGCACCCCTCCTACCTCCCTCCTCCAGATGTCCCACCTCCCAGAAACATGCCCCACACCTGCCCTTCCTCCCATCCAGGTTCCCTAGCTTGGCCGTTTCCTCAGTTGCCAGGACCAAAAATCTGGGTTTTGTTGTAGGCGCTTCTCTCTCTTTTCATATTGAAACAGCTATGAAATCCTATCCTCTCTAGAACATTTAATTTTTTTTAAAAGATTATATTTATTTATTTGAGAGAGACAGAGAGAGAGAGAGAGAATCTCAAGCAATCCCTCTCCATCCACCCACCCCACCCCAGCCATGGAGCCAGACTGACTTGGGGCTTAGTCCCACCACCCTGAGATCACAACCTGAGCTGAAATCAAGAGTCTGACGCTTTATCAACTGAGCCACCCAGGTGCCCCACCCGGACATTTTAAAAATCCCGTTGCTTCTCTCCATTTCCACTGCCAGTGAGTGCCTGGTCCAAGGCCCCTCGCCTTTCACCTGGGCCCCCGCAGCCGCCGCCTGACTTGGAACTGCAGCCACTCTCTATCCCTACCTAACGTGGTCTGTTCCCACAAAGCAGCCAGGATTGTCTTTCCAAAATATGAGTTTGTCCCTCTGCACAGTGTCTTCAGCACCAAGTTTACCCTTGGCATCTACCAGTTTCAGTGCCAGGGATATTCCCCTCATGTCCTTGCCTGGGTCACTGCTGCTCGTCTCAGCTCCATTGTCCTTCGGGGAACCATTCCGGGCCTCCTAGCTGGCTCTGCTGTTCCTTCTCTTCACAGCACTGGGGCCTCTCCTCTGTGGCCTTCTCAAGCATTCTCTAGCTAGTCTAATCTGTAGACTTTCTACCAACTCCTGAGCCCTGCCACTCGAGGCCCCTGGGGTGTCAGGATGAACTTGACAGAGGCCCTGCCCTCAGTGAGTCCCCAGTGTGGTGGGGAAGGCAGGCATTCACTGGGGATCAAGGAATGTCTGAGTACACAGTGGGACAAGCAGGTGCTATGAGAGGGGAAGGTCAGGTGGTCTGAGGAGCCTTCTGGGAGAAGGGACAACTGGTGGAGGTCGGAAGGGTAAGTGAGGTTGAGAGAGAGGCTGCTCCAGGCAGAAGGAGCGGCATGCTGAAAGTGGAAGAATGTTAGGTGAATCACTAGGGGATGTCTGGTGTGGCTGGATAAGTGATGGAAAGAAGCCATCGATGAGGGGCGCCTGGGTGACTCAGTGGGTTAAAGCAACTGCCTTTGGCTCGGGTCATGATCCCAGGGTCCTGGGATCGAGCCCCACATTGGGCTCTCCGCTCAGCGGGGAGTCTGCTTCCTCCTCTCTCTCTCTCTGCCTGCCTCTCTGCCTACTTGTGACCTCTGTCTGTCAAATAAATAAAATCTTTAAAAAAAAAAAAAAGAAGAAGCAGCCATCGATGAGTCTTAAATAGGAGAATGGTATGGCTGGGTTTGTGGTCTTCATAAATAACTCTGGACTTGGGCAATGACGGGCCCCTGTGGGGCAAACGGACTCTGGTTGCCTGGAAAGACAGTGAGGGCAGAGACAGGGAACGAGAATATTTGTGTTGGCCTCACCCCGGAGAGTGGGTGGGGAGAGGCCTGCAGGTGCTGGGACACTGGTATCCCTGTGGTGTCCAACCCACTGACCTAGCTGGTGTCTGGTTGCCTGATGTCTTCCCTTGGGCCCTCATCCAGCCTTTTTCCTGGAAGAGCAGGTGGAGGCCCGAGAGGCAGCAGGCTGCTGTGAGGGCCTCGGAGGAGGCAGAGGGGAGGAGAAGGGGAAGTTGGGCCAGAGTCCGGATGTGACGGGGTTTCAGGGAAAGTGGCATCTGGGGTTTCCTCAGAGTCTGGAAATTCCACTCTTTCTGGTTCCCCTTGAGGACCCCCCCCACCCCCAGTTCTGAGATGTTCCAACTCAGGAGACCAGTCCCTGGAAGCCCTTTCTAGGCTTTCCAGGGGCTGTGAGTTTCTGTCTGAAGGGTTGCATCTGTGATGGGTCCCCAGGACTCAACAGTCCCTAATGTCAGAACCCACTTCCCATGAGCTGGCCCAGTGCCCATGACCCATGACACCTTGCAGTCCTCCCACTAGTCCTCGGAGGCATGTAGCTTACTTATCCCCATCGTACAATGAGACTTCCAGGGCTTAAGGAACTTGCTAAAATTCCCACAGCTTAAATTTGAACGAAGATTTGACTGACATCAGAGGCTGCTTTTAACTCTGTGCTATATTAAGCCTGTCGACCCCCTGGTTGATTGGCTCAGTAAGGGAAGGAGGCTTTGTGGGGTATTTGCTTATGGTTGGGGTGGCTGTCCCCCCCCACCCCCATCAAGCAACGGGAAAGGGTAGTACTGACGTCAGTTGTTGCCATGACGATACAGCAACCTTTTCCCTGCCATCTCCATGGTAACCTGGGGGTCCATCTGTACTTCGCCCCCTCCTTCTAAAAGGGGGTCCTTTAGGGAGGGGCTAGTTAATAAGGTGTCTGAGAGGCAAGTCAGGGGAAGCCGTAATTGGAGTATGACCCTTTTCCCAGGTCCCTCCCTATTCTTTGGGCCCAGAGAATAAGATTGGGATCAGGTAGTCCTGCCTTAGGGTCTGGGGGCAGCTTTACCCTCAAGGGCGAGGGAGGCAGCTCTCTCTTTCCCGCTTGGCAATTCCCCTGGAAATGCCCCCCAACCAAGTTCCTAGGCTCACAAACGGAAAAGCTGTGAACTGGCAGAGAGAGGCAAGAGGGATTCCCCAGCCCTCTCCAAGGCTGGACATCACCCAGGCCCAGGGGACATGACTGGCTGGCTCTCTGCTGCCCCTCAAAGCCAGAGGTAGGAGCAGCAGCAGCCTTTTTTGCTCAAGCGCTGTCTGTGCCTGAGACTCCTACCTGGCGCTGGAGATGCGCGCAGACTTCAAGCAGGTGTCGTTAGCCCCATTTTACAGATTTGGAAATGGAGACTCAGAGAGGCTAAGTAACAAGACCAAGTTTGCACAGTTAGAAAATTGCAGAGTCGGGACTCAAATCTAAGAATTTAGGCTGGTGACTTTTCCGGGGGACAAAAGAAGAAATGCTAACAGGACGGACAAGCGGAAAAGAAATCGGTGAGCGAGTGAGTCAGGCTGGAGTGTGTCATGCTGTCACCTGTAGAACGAAGCTCAGATCCAAGGCCCCCTTGATCCAGCTTCTCTTCTGTTAGGTTCTTCGTCAGATCCCCTGAATTCTGAGCTCTGTCAGGGCCAGGGATCTGTCAGATTCAAGTCTAGGTTCTCAGCACCTGGTGTAGCCCATATAGGTAGGTGTTGGAAGAAGGTGATTGAACTGATTTCCTGGAACGCCTCCGCGCTTTCCAGCCTTCAGGCCTTTGCGTACAATATTCCCTCCACTTAGTGGAACTAACTGGCCCCAGGGTCTGACCCCTCCAGGCAAGGTGTCTGTAATGTTCGCCTCACTCACTATCCAAGCATATGGGGGATGGCTGGCAGTCAGTCTTTTTTTTTTTTTCTTCTTCTTTTTTTAAAAAGATTTTATTTATTTTAGGGAGAATGAGAGAGCTGACGGGGAGTGGAGGTGGGGGAAGTGTGGAGCCCAATGTGGGGCTTGATCCAATGACCTGAGATCATGATCTGAGCATAAACCAAGAGTCAGACGCTCAGCTCAACCAAGTCACCCAGACACCACCTCCCTTTTTTTTTTTTTTAAAGTGTATGTATTTGTTTAAGTAAGCTCTACACCCAACGTGGGGCTCGAATTTACCACCCTGACATCAAGAGTCGCATGCTCTTCCAACTGAGTCAGCCAGGAAGCCCCCCAGATTTTTTAAACTAGTAAGGAAGGAACTTGCTGAAGTGAGGTCTTCTGCCCGCTAGGCTGTATGAGTCCGTGAGGGCCAGTGCCCGTGTCCTTCAAGTTCACTGCTGAATCCCCAGTGCCCTGCATGGGCCTGGCTGATGGACTTGTACCGACCGAGGTAGGGGAGAGCCCAAATGAGAACCCAGTGGTCTCACTCCTGTCACACTGTCCAAGGCTTCTCATTGCCATGGAACAGAATTGCCACCCTGGCCCCTGCCACTCTCTCTCTCTCTCTCTGAGCTTCTTTTCCTCTCAGGGATATCCAATCTTTACATAAGCTCTCTCTGCTCCTGGAATGTGTGTTTTGTTTTGTTTTGTTTTGTTTTCCATTTCTTCCCATTGTTTTCTGGTGATGCTGTCCATCACCTGGCCATGCTTCCACCTCAAGGGCAGGTTCTGCTGGCCCAGCCGGATCAATTACAGTCTCGCATTTCCCTGAAGATGGTAATTGGCCAAAACAGTGCGCATGCGACTTAAAAGAAGGGCAAATCACTGCCCTTCCCAAGGTCAGGTAAACTGAGGCTGGGAGAAAGCACGTCTCCCTTCCAACTGCAATTTCCAAACTGCCACAGCCATGTTCCCTGCCCAGAGGAGATAATCAGGGATAAGAGATGAACAAAGGAGCAGTCCTGATGGGCCCAGCAGACACTCTGGTTTCTACAGTTCTTCCTTTGAGCTTAGGTATCTGGAAAGCTTTCATTCTTCCCAGCCACTGGAAACGACCAATTCCTTTTTGGCATAAGTTAACTTCATTTGTTTGTAAAGGAGAGACCTTACCAATACAGAGGCCAACAATTTTTTCTCTCTAAACTTACAGTGGTCTTCTAAGGAGGGGGGTGACTGTTTACAGGAAGGCCCCCTTCTAGCACAGCTGCAGCACTGCTGAGTAAGGCCTGCCTGGCTGGAGTTTGATGGGGATGGAAACAGCTAGATTACTCCACTTAATAGAGTGAACTGAGAGCCCCAGGGGCTCTCTAAGAATGGAGGAGGTGGGGAGTAAGGAGGAGAGAGAAGTCAGCACTGTGGCCCGAAGCCACGGATTCTTCTGGTGGGTGAAAGGGAAAGAGAAGCATGCGAAGACTTTCTAACACCAGGGTGTTTGAAGGACCAGGCACCGAGTGGTCAAGTCTTAAACCCTCACTTTGAAGTAGACCCTTTATTGGCAAACATCCTCTCGTCTTTTTTTTTTTTTTTACTTTTTAATATATTTTTTTATTTTACTTTTTTAAAGTTTTAAATTCCAGTTAGTTAACATAGTGTAATATTAGTTTCAGGTGTGCATTATAGTGACCTCTTCTCCTCTTTTAATGAGTCTCCTAAGTTTGGGTCTGCCTGGGAGAGAATTAATGTGGAAACTGAGAATGGTGGTCCTTTTGGGTGAGTGTGGGATTTTGAAGTACTCTAGGGAGGGCTGGGAGTTCTACCCCATGTGGATTAGGGGTGTTAGGTCCTTTGCCTTTAGATTTCAGGGGACAGGAGAGAGTGAACCTGACCTCTGGGTTATGTGTATTTTTTCCCCAATATTAAAATAATACAGATTCATTAAAGCAAAATTGGAAAGTGGAAAATACTTGTTCAGCTAAATGCCGTACTTCCAGGCATCCTTGGGTCATGGATGGATTTTAGAGTATTAAGTCTGAGGACACTGAGAAGTGTGCTAGCCTATCAACCATCATCTGCGGGAGCCCGGGGAAGTGTTTCAAGGCTCTGTTCCCTCGCCTATAAAAGGGGAATGAGAAATCAAGGTGTTTCAAACGACTTCTCTCCCAATCTTTTTCTGGTCCCGCTACTCCTAGGAGAAATCAGGCTCTAGATGGCCCCTAACCCGAGCCGCCCAGGGTCACAGAACAGCAGGTAGCAAACTCTAATTCCAACTCGGGAGCATTAAATGGGCGGGTGTGGTTGGCCATTCTCTTTATTCTGAGTTGTCTGTCCAGCCCCTCCAGTCCGGAGCTTCTCTGGACCCCCGGAATCCAGCACAGCTATGCGGATTGCATTGGAAAACTCAGGAGAGAGATGAGAAGGATGAGGCCAGGGGCCGAGGGGAAAGATAATCCTGGAAGGGGTCAGAATCAGTAAGAGGTTGGGTGGGTGGGGGCGTTTGGGCGGACGGGGAGGGCCGGCCTCTAGGGCTGGGTCCGAGGGAGGAGGCCGCCAAGAGGAAGGAGCTGTTGGATGGGGTGGAGCAGTTTGCGGACCGATGAACGGGACAGACATACACGGCCAGCCCTGAGTGGAAAGAACAGTTTATGCTGTGCTTTATTAAAATGTGCATCATTCTTTTATTTTAAAATGTGCATCATTGTCTCGTGCTCGGCGCGCGCGACCTCAGCGTGGTGGCCCGCGGCGGGCCTCGTCCCCGCCCGGCTCCCGCGGAGCCGCCGTGCGCAGGCGCACTCAGGTGGCGCGGGCCCGGGGGCTCCCGCCCATGGCCAGGTAGACGTCGATGGGCACGTGCAGCAGCGTCAGGCAGTGGCAGCCCGGGCAGCGTCGAAGCGGCCTGAGGAAATCAGGGCCCGGCCTCTGCTGTTGGGACCGCGCCCGGGGACTGCACCCGGGCCAACCCGCCCCCACGGGGCTTCCGCGGTGCCGGAGGGTGGGAGAGGCCCTGACGCTGGGACAGGGTTCTGGGCAGGGAAAGCCTGGACGCAGGCGGTCCGGAGTCCCCGCACGGCGGGGACGGTCGGGGGGGCGGGAGGGGCCGCGGGGAGGGCGCCGGCCTCACCTGACCGGGTTGTGCTCCGTGGCCACCGGCTCCGGGCTGTCCTGGGATTCGGGGGCGGCGGCAAGGCCAGGGGAGTCTCCGGCCTCAATGGGGAATCTTCGACCCTGCGGGGGCTCCTGGGCACTCATGTCCAGGCCCCGGGGCGCTCTGCCAGGGGAGTGGCGGTCAGGCCGCTCCCGGGCCGCCGGGCGCCCCCTGCCCGCGCCCGCCCTCTGGGCTGTTGCTCACCTGCTGGAGGCCGAGGCCGGTCCCAGGCTGGAAGCAGCTGCCGGACCCCTGGCCGCGGGAGGACGCTCCGGTCCAGGCGGAGCCCGGCAGGTGTCTGCGGCGCGCCGCGGCCCGGGCGTCGAGGGGGCGGGCTGCATTGTGACCCGGGCCGCGGCGCGCTGACCTCACAGAGCCGGTTCCTCTCGCTGGGAACCCCCCCCCCTCCCACCCCCATCGACTTGGGAGGCCCGGCGCTCAGCGCGGCCGCGAGCCGGGGCCGGAGCGCTCCGGCCATGGCGCCTCGGCACTGGGTCGGGCGGACCCCCTGCAGCCCGATGGGGGCGCAGGAGGCGGCTGCAAGCAGCCACGAGGTGGCGTCCACGAAAAGGAGCCGCTCATCCCGGGCAGCGCGCAGACTCCCCCGAGCGCCCCGGGGCGGGCTGCGACTCCCTGCCCGCCTGGGGGACGGGGGCGCGGGCGCGGCGAGGACTTAACCCGTGGTGGGTTTGGTGGTGGTGATGGTGAGGGCAGGTAAGGGCACTGACAATTTTGGCCAAGGGTCACACAGCATTTACATCACAATTGGGCCGGAGTTTTAAAATGTCTGGCCCTCTCCCTCCCCACCACCCGTGGCTGCTGTGTCCAGACGGAGAATGTTCTAGCGCTGGGAGCGGCTGCGCATGAAGTCCTTGGGGGGAAAAGGAGCAGGCCAAGGGCGATGGTGGAGTAGAGCTGCCTCACAGAGGCAGCATGAGCTGAGAGGGTGATAGGAAGGAAGGAGGCGCTAGACAGCATGGAGGACTTTCTGCTCTCCAGTGGGTACCAGCTGGGCAAGACCATTGGGGAAGGGACCTACTCAAAAGTCAAAGAAGCATTTTCCAAAAAACACCAAAGAAAAGTGGCAATTAAAATTATAGACAAGATGGGAGGGCCAGAAGGTGAGCTGGGGCCCCTTTGGAGGAAGGGAGGGCTGGTTGAGGTGGGTGGGCACTTCCTCCAGTTGGAAAGGATCATCCCCTCCTCCCCTTTGGTCTGGACCCAAGGAGTGCAAGGGAGTTTGTGGCTCCGGGGTAGGTGAGTGGGGAAGAGGAGGATGCTGGAAGTCCAGGAACGTTGCACCTCTAAAACCCAAGATTAAAGTGGAGGGAGGTAAAGGGTCCTTGCAGGCACAACCCCCCTTGCTGGGCCTTCCCTGTTCCCTCTGTCCCCCACAGATATGGGCAGAGAGGCCCTGGCCTAGGCTGGTAGAGGGCAGGAGCTGCTGCCGTGGCAGGCGGAAGTGAGAGAAAGGAAGACAGGGCTTGGGAACCGCGGGTCAGGGGGCAGGCATGTGAGGAGCTGGCTCACCACGCTGTGGGCAAATCAGGCCTCATACCTGAGATTCAGTGGTTTTGTCTAAAACCCCTCAAAGCACTTTGATATCTGTGGTCTCACAGGTTGCTCACAATAGTCCCTGAGGGTGCAGGGAGTCGTTCCTTTGAATAATATATTAACTACAAAAATAACAGTGTGAGCATTTTTTGCAATGTCCAAGCAGCTAGACGTTTAAGAGTGAATGGGACCCCAGGCACCAGAACCAGACACGGTGGGCAGACGGAAGCTGGGAGGCAGGAGACAGGAGTGGAGAGTTAATGCCCTTCCGGACTTGATACCCCATGTCTTTTCCCATTTCCTCAGAATTTATCCAGAGATTCCTGCCTCGGGAGCTCCAGATTGTTCGCACCCTGGACCACAAGAACATCATCCAGGTGTATGAGATGCTGGAGTCTGCTGACGGGAAAATCTACCTGGTGATGGAACTGGCTGAAGGAGGGGATGTCTTTGACTGTGTGCTGAATGGGGGGCCACTGCCCGAGAGCCGGGCCAAGGCCCTCTTCCGTCAGATGGTCGAGGCCATTCGCTACTGCCATGGCTGTGGTGTGGCCCACCGGGACCTCAAATGTGAGAACGCCTTGTTGCAGGGCTTCAACCTGAAGCTGACTGACTTTGGCTTCGCGAAGGTGTTGCCCAAGTCACGCCGGGAGCTGAGCCAGACCTTCTGCGGCAGCACAGCCTATGCCGCCCCCGAGGTGCTGCAGGGAATCCCCCACGACAGCAAGAAGGGGGACGTCTGGAGCATGGGTGTGGTCCTGTACGTCATGCTCTGTGCCAGCCTACCTTTTGACGACACAGACATCCCCAAGATGCTGTGGCAGCAGCAGAAGGGGGTGTCCTTCCCCACTCATCTGGGCATCTCGGCCGAATGCCAGGACCTGCTCAAGCGGCTCCTGGAACCAGATATGATCCTCCGGCCCTCAATCGAAGAAGTTAGTTGGCATCCGTGGCTAGCAAGCACTTGATAAAAGCAATGGCAAGTCCTCCCCAATAAAGCAGGGGGAGAAAGCAAACCCAAAAACCCGCTTCTAAGATGCTGATATGTATTTTACACTTTACTTCTCTCCTGAAACTTACCTACACCCTCCCCAGCTTTACTTCTCTTTCCCTTAAAAGATCTTCATGCAACCAGAGGGCCTCATTCAGACTTCCCTTTTATTACAGCTAACAAGTGATTTTCACACAGGTGTTTAACTCAAGTTAATGAAGAACAGACCCCAGAATCATACACACACACTGGGGGAGGAGAGGGGAAAAGTGACCAAGAGCAACTGGAACCATTGCTGTTGCAACTTCCTTTCCAAATAAAAGCAGAAGCGTTGGGAATGCAGAGACGGCCTCTCAACTCCTTGTCTCAGTGAGAGGCCTGCTAGGGGCCTGGTCTCTGCCTCACCCCAGAGTCTAAGCTGAGTCTGAGGTGAGGACAGGGGACCTCCTAGGGACCCAGACCACCCCCGCTGCCATCCCTGCCCCTTCCCCAGGCTCCACGCCAGAAGCCAGCCTGCACACTGTATTCGTCCTGCCCTGCCTCTGGGGCAGCCACTGTTGGGGACAAGAATAGACCCCCAGACACCTTCCAGCTTCTGTTGAATCTCTTTAATGCTGTTAACGGCAAGTCTGGAAAAGGTTCAGGACAAAGTTCTTTTTTCTTTCTTTTTTAATTACAAAACTAACAGCTGTTAGAATCTTTTTTTTTTTTTTTCCTTTTTTCTTTTCCTGGCTACAAAATACTCTGGGGGAGATGCATTATAATTTAAAATATATAATATTGCACAAACAACCAAAAGGTTAATTAAACTAAAGAAATAATTACAAAGAGAAAAACCCCATCCCGTCAAAAAAAAAAAAAAAAAGATTCAACATTCTTTCCATCCCACCCCCTCACTGAAGGTCTGGAGTGGAAGTGACTGCCACTCTCTTAGCACACCTGACCACACTCCCTTTAGCTCACTGGTGAATACACCAGACTCTGTACCAGAATCACCAAGCAGCATCATGAAGCACCAGGGTCTCCAGGAATTCCTGCAGCCCCTCATTCCCCCAAGAGAGGAACAGCTTTACCAGAGTGGAGGGTGAGAGCCACAAAGACTGGGTTAGTCTTCAGGAAGAAGAGCTTTTGCAGAAGCCTGATGAGAGCCTCAAGAAGTTCATCCCCAGCATATCCCTTCAAGAAGCAGAAGGGCTGAGGGGGAGAAGCCAGGCTTACCAGAGTCGGAAGTACTCGGCTTCGATCGCTGCTCTGTACTGCTGGTAGCTGGCTTGTGTCCTAAGCTACAGGGGGGTGGAGGTGGGTAGCTGGTTGGACAAGGTATCCCACCAGGCAATGCACAGAAGGGCCTGAAGTGACCCCCTCCCTTCTTGGGGAGGGGAAGAAATGCAAGAGCAGACTCTTGCTGGTGGCACAGCTGGGCTAAGGACTTGGGTGCATCCGACACAAAGAAGCCCTGGGAGAGGCATGGGGACATACCAGCCTGGGCCAGACAAGAGGAAGGAGGTGGGAACTCAGGGTTTGGTCTCTAGATTTGGAACCATGAGGAACCTTTCTGGGAATGGAAAATGCCTGGGAGGGGGAGATTCCCCAAGAGAGGCAAGTTTCCCAGAGAGGAATGCCTCTTACTCACTGGGCTAGGAACCAGAATGTGCTTGCCATCCCGGTCTAGCCAAGGATGGTGGGATGGCCTTCCTTGCCTACTTATGGGTGGACAGAGTGTTGTCTCCGCTTCCTCCAGGAGACTGGTGCTTAGCTTCCGTCTACACAGGTAGAGGGGCTAGAATTATCCCTTGGGACTTCCCAGCAAGAATCCCTAAGAACAGTGGGTGTTCAGCAGAGAAATGCAGGCTCTTCTGGTGAAGGGGGTAAGTCTCTTCCCCCTTGAGTCATCCTATGGTTGGCACAAGTCAGAGTTCCTGGTTTGGATTTAGTGAGCCCCTTCCCAGATGTGAGCAGAGGTCCAAAGGACCAGCAAGGAGCCACCCAGAATCTGTGCCCAGAGCTCTGGTTGAGAGAGGCCACTGGGGGGACATTCTCAGTCAGTGTCTTCCAGGGCTGGGCTGAGACGAGCGAGGGGGTGGGAGGTTCTGTGGGTGGGGGAGCAGCACGCTCCGGCTCCCCTCATTCCCAGTCCTCCCACTCTACATCTTCCAGCTGCAGACAGAAGGGGATAATGGAGAGCACAAATACATATTTACTCCTCTGAGTCAAGCCCAGGCCCAACCTCCCCTTGCTGCCTCCATTTCTGCATAGTCCCCCGCGCCCACCTGCCCAAAGACCAGCCCATCCACTCCCCCGCAGCCTCACCTTGGGCCATACCCTCCTGGCCTCTGGGAGAGTGAACCACTGTCTTAAGGAATGTGTCTGGGGAGCAGAACTGCCCTCTGCCTAAGTGGTGGCTCTGCTGCTCTGATTATTCCAGACCCCAAGGAAATGCTTCACCAGCCCACACTGGATGCTAGAAGGGGACACCTTGCCTCCAGGAGCCATGTCAGTCAGTCCCTTAAGGAGAACTGGAGAGGGGCACTGTGATCAGAGGCAAGGTGGCACTGGGCTCGGGCGCTCACAGGGTCTTCCTCAGGGGCTCTAGCACCCTGCTCCCTCAGCTCAAGTGTCCCCAGGGCACTTTCTGTCGGCCTGCTGTCAGCTGATCCCGGGTCTGAGAGGCGGTACAATGACTCTGCTTACGCAACCAGCTGTCAGGTTTTACAGAGGGCCGTAGAAACACAGAAAGCATCAAGCCCCTGTGACATGAGAGGGGCTCAGGGGCCTTCTCTGCTCTGGGTATAGTGAGGTCACAGGAGCCAAAGACTCTTGGGTGGGTCTCTACCTCTCCCCGGGCTTCAGTTTTCCAATATGAAAACCGAGGCCCTGCCTGTCTGTCTCATCTGTTCCCCTCTTTACAGCAGCTTCATGAGCTACATGATGGAAGGAATCATGTGGTTCTTGGGTGACAGTGGAAGAAACACTGACTTGAATCAGATGTCTGGGCTGGAGCCTCAGTCCTGTCACTTAGTAGTTGTGAGAGCTTTTCTCCCTGTCTTTCATTCAAAATGACCCGCTCGACTCTGCAGGTAAAGAAGCCTAAGAGTAGGAAGGCCTCTGAGCTTCTAGTTGGACTGGGTTTTGTGGTGGCTTCAGTAATGTTCACTGCTACTCCCATGTCTTAGGCACGATGCCTAACATGTCTAGGTGTGTTATCTATCACAGCTTACAAGCTTCTAGGGCCAGTTCTAGGTTTTCGATGGGGAAACAGAAGCTCAGGTTGAGTAACTTGCCCTAGATCACACTGCTGTTTGCCCCAAGGCCAGGAAATCTGTTCAGGTCCCATCCCTGGGGACCATGAATCAGAAGATGTAAGGCAGGGTTTGGAGCCTGCGTTTTTTTTTATTGGCTCCTCAGGTGACTTTCATGCAGAGCTAATGTCAGGAACTCTCCCACCATCCACCCTGGAACTTAGGGCAAGCAGAGCCTGCTGATGGGAACAATTCAGGGCCTGAATGGAGGCTCCAGCACCCTTCCCAAAGCTACCATCTCAGAGACGAGCAGGGATCCACCCTTAGGGGATGGCTGGGTCCGATGGGGAAAGTCCTCAGACCTTGAGATCATTGGGCTTGCTTCCCTGATGCCAACCAGGCCCACTCACCTCCCCAGAGGCATCCACTTTGGAGAGTGCCATCTGCACTTCTTCTTCGGTCATGTCCAAGTCAAAGTCCTTTTCCCAGTCCTCGCTGATATCCGTGCTTGAGCCTAGAACCGAGATCCACAGTATGAAAGGCGGGAAGGGGTATGTATGGACAGTTTGTAGCTGGGGGCGACGGCACTCTTTAAAAGGGCCTGGCAAATATACATCAAAGGTCTCATATTCTGTTGTCACTCCGGCTCAGTGATTCTCCTTTTGGGAATCTATTCTAAGGAAAAATCCTGGAGTCAAAGATTTAACCAAAAGGAATTTCACTGTAGTGCTGTTTATAGTGATGAAAATTAAAAAAACAAAAAACAAAAACAGAAACAAACTTGAGAGTTCACTGATAGGGAATTTTAAAAATAAATGGTGTAGTCACATAATAGATTATGAGACTTTTAAATGTTAGGCTGCAGAACACTTATACACATGGCAAAACAGTCTAAAACTATTAAGTGAGAAAAAGGAAGTTACTATAGTGGCGAAGCAGTCTGGTGTGGAGGCTCCCCAGAGCCACAGACATCTTCCAGAAGACATATACAAAGAACATTTTCCTTTTCACTTACTCCACTCTACCTTCACTGACCTTGCTAGTCCTGAAACACACCAGACACATTCCTGCCTTAGGACCTTTGCATGGGCTTCCTTGTACCCAGAACTCTCTGCTCAGATGTCCACCCACAGGCCAACTTCCTCATCTCCTTCACACCCTTGCTCAAATCGTCCCATCTAAATGTGGCCTACCCTGACAGTCCTACTTTATTTATTTTTAGAAGATTTTATTTATTTGAGATAGAGAATGAGATAAAGAGCATGAGCAGGGTGGGCAGAGGGAGAGCGAGAGGCAGGCTCCCCGGCGAGCAGGGAGCCCAGTAAGGGGCTTGATCCCAGGACCCCAGGACCATGTCCCCAGCTGAAAGGCAGACGCTTAACCGCTTCACCAACTAGCCACGCAGGCGCCCCCCTGCCCCACACCATCCTACCTTATACTTTAAACTACTTGTTTTTTCCCATTGTATTTACCAACTTTCAAATATATTACATCATGAGACTGACTCTGCTTATTTGTAATAATAGAGGAACTGGAATGTGCACTCCCCGAGGGCAGGGATCTTTGTTTTCCTTTCTCAGGTCTGCCAAGTGCCTTGAATACAGAGTTTGTACTCAATAAATATTCATGGAATCCTTTCCTAAAGCAGGGTTGGCAGACAAGGCGCGGGGACCAAATCCAGCTTACTGCCTGTTTTGGGAAATTAAATTCTGGAGCAGGGCCATTGCCATTTGTTTCCCTATTGCCCACGGCTGCTTTCCTGCGTCGACAGCAGAGCTGAGGGCGTTCCATCAGACTGAAGCATTTGTGATCTGGCCATAGAGAGAAAAAGTCTACTAATCCCTGCTCTAGGTGATTTTGATGTCTGCTAAGTTTGGCAATCACTGCTCTCAACATGCACATTTGGGTATGACTTACAGGCAACATTAAAAAAAAATGTACACGTGAAAGTTATTCTAAGAAGAAAACTACAAAAATAGATTTTTTTAAAAAGTAGATGCGGAAAAAAGCATATGCAGTATGATTCTATTAAAAAATAAGCTGAGATGTTTGTATACATAGAGAAAAGATGCATAACATACCCACAATAATGCTAACAATAACTACCTTTAGGAGATGAGGTCAGGGGATAATTTTCCTTTTTTTTTTTCCTAAAATGAACATAAACTACTTCGTATTTTTTCTCATCTATTAAAAGCACCTTCAAAAAGAGGAGGTCCCTGATCTCACAACGACATGACCTATAAACACGTCCTTTGCTTTTTCTTGCTCAGCTTGCTCCTCACCAGGGACCCAGGCTCTGACACCCCTGCCCCAAGCACCCCTAACGTTCTTTATAAGGGGTCTTGTACTGTTTTCCTTCTTAGCCACCTGGGTGGCCACAAGCAGCCTTGTGAGATCATGCCTGGTCTCTGGAGCCACGCAGACCTGTGAATCCCTACTTTTTTATCTATTGTGTAGTCTTGGGTTAAGTTATTTTGGGCTTCAGTCTATTTATAAAATAAGGATAAAACCACCCTCTTTGCAGAGAACCACACAGGAGATTACAATGCAGATGACTGCCTCCCCACCCCCCTCATTCAGACCCTGCAGGCCCAGGTAAGTGGCCCAGAATTCTGCATTATGAATAGGTACCTGGGGACTCCTTGTAGGCCTGGGCCTTAAGTTCTAAGATACAACAGTGTTAAGATCAGAGATGTCAATGTGAAGTGCACATAACATGTACACATGGTGGGAATTTAGCAAACGGGGCCGTCAGAGGCACTGTCTCCGAGGTAAGTCATGTTGCATGTGGCCCGGTGACTGGCCAGGGCAGACCAGCAACGGAGACCTGGTTCTTCAGACGCCGCGTCCAAGTCTCCCTATGTCTTCGGGACACTCTGGTGGCACACACCGGGCTTTCTGTGGGTCAGAAGCCCGACTCCTGGAAGATTCCTCATCTCAGAGCTGTGGCTGTGGCCATGACAGCTTTCCCTGACCTCAGGTTGCCCTCCAGGGATGTTAAACTCTCATTTTCAGGCTTTAAATTCGAGGGCAGCCCTTCCAGGGGTAAAAAAACAGAGTATCAGCTTACAGTTTGGAGCATTTCCTATCCACCCTCTGAGGCGAGTATGAACAGTCCCGATTTAGAGGACGAGATGGAGGCTTCGAGTGGCAGAGATGAGAATCAGGGTTTTCTTTCCCATGTGCCTCCTTCCCCCATCCTGTCCTGTCGCACGACAAGAGTGCTAAGATCTCCCTGACACTGTGCGCATGGCAGAGAACAGACTCATGCCAAAACAATTTAAGCTTTCATGAAGTTTTGCTGTTTTTTTTTTTAAGAAAGGGGAGTTTTCGGGTGATTATTAATCTCAGTGTTGTCACTCAGCTCACTTTATTCTGTTTAACCAGAACTCTGCTTCCCCAGAGAAGAAATGATGGCAAAAGCCACTGTCAGGTCAGTCACTGGGGAAGGAGGGCCGTGAGCCCAGGGCTGCTCCTAGCTCGCAGGCCACAGGCCTATCCCCATCTCTCCTCCTCCTTCCTGCCAAGGGAATCTGAGCAGGTAAGTCCAGGCTCTGAGATTAAATGGATCTTCGGACAAAATGACAGCAGGAAGCAGCTCTACAATGACAGTGACCGCCCCGGGACCTTGGGAAACCCGATGGCGAGGCCACCGCAGGAGATTCTGCTGCGCACAGGGACCAAGCTCTCCTCTGTCCTCTAAGGATATGGACATAAGAGGGAAAAGGAGTCACTGTCTCCAAGACTTCATTCTTTTAAGATCCACTCTCTCTACTCTGTTTCCACTGGGCCCCTCCCAGTCCAAGACCCCGGCTTCCCCCAGCTCAGTGACGACAATTGCTTCTAGTGGGTCTTCTGCAGTGACTCCCCAGCCCTCCTGCAACCCCCGCCCCAATCCCCGAGCATGTCAGAGGCGGGAGAGCAGAGGGATGGAGAGCTTGTGCTACAGCTTCCCCATAATCTCATTTTGTCCCGCTCAACCCACCAGTAATTTTTCTGATCCTGCTCTCCCATGGCCCAATTCTACACAAACACTACCTCAAATGGGCCTGTCGTACCACCCAGCCAAACCCCCCACTGCCTTTTGGGCATCACCTGTACTTCCACCTTCCCAAAACACTATTTTACACTTTTCTAAATACTTGGTGGGTGGGTGATTGATCTGTGTTTCCTTCCAGTAAAAAAATGGGGAAAATTACTCCGATCTCTTGGGCTTCTGTGAAGATTGAATGATGTGCATATCCAGTGCTTAGCACAGACCTATACAGTCATAGAAAGTGCTCAGACATGGTTCCTTATTATCATTTCCCCAAAGCAGGGCTCTACTCAGATCTCTTCCCTGAATGAGGGCCTATCGTGAAACAGTTACCCCCAACTTACAGAGGAATAAATGGGGCTTAGAGAAGATCTATAACTTCTCAAGTCATATGCTTTAGAAGCAAGGTTGGGATTAGAACCCAGAACTTTCTGAACCCCAGAGCCCGAGCCCTTAGCCCCGACATGTAAAGCTCTCAGTACTGGTCAGGCCAAGTCCAACCTTCCAAGTTCACCTTAAGGTTAGGCTCTTAAGTTCTACTTCTGAGCTAATCCATCCGCCCTTCTTGTTCCTCCCTCTCCTGGAAGATAATACAGCAAAATGGGCTTCCGTCACCATCCCTGCAGCGTGCCCCGTGGCCTCTGCTATCCACACTTCATAGGTCCCTCAGCCGGGACTACCACGCCCCTGCACCTGCCCCAAACTCTCCACCTTTCCTCTACAATGCCCGTCTCCTCGGTGAAACAACTTCTGATGCCGGAGGTTCCTTCTTTCTCTGAACTCCAGCACCGAGCCTGGCCCATACTGTGTCATGCTCCGTCATAAAGACTGTGGCTTTTGCCCCTCCCTCCTCAGTGTCTCATAAAGAGTAGGTAGGAGCTCAATGGATGACCTCACTGAACCAGAGCCAGAAGGGAAGCATTGTGTTGGAAACTGGCAACCCTACCCCTCTGTTCCCATCAGGGAGCAGGGTAGGGGTGGGGCGGGGCCAGTCTCCCTTCCACTGCGGCAAACCAGTCCTCCCTGCGCTGGCAGGCCTGGGCTCACCTGCTGGGCAAGTTTTGTGGCTGACTGGTACGTGTGTCAGCAGAGACTGTGTATGTGTGTTTCAGGAGAGGCTGGTGTGTCAGGAGAGACTGTGTGTGTGTGTTTCAGGAGAGGCTGGTGTGTCAGCAGAGACTGTGTGTGTGTGTGTGTGTGTGTGTGTGTGTGGAGTGGCCTTCGGACAATCAGCTATCTCTGAAGAGGCAGTCTGGATGTGGCAAAAAAGTCAACACCAGAGCTATCACTGTCTAATTCCAGGAATTAGAGAGGTTCCCCTTTGACAAAAAGTCAGTCTCCAGTCTAAAATTCCATTACACAGATAAGAAACTAAAGCTTTATTACTTAAGCTGGGTCACAGCAAGTTCATGAGGATTCATTTTATTCTTTTTTCAACTATGTCTGTAAGTGCTGTTTATGTTTCAAACTCATAACAATGCAGTAAGCTTAGGGAAGCTACATGACTTGCCTGAGGTCACCCAGGGGAGAAGACCTCTGACATCCATCAATGTCACAGGGATTTCCAACCCAGCACAAGTCCGCATCGTCCAAATGCAGGGAAACTGGCACAGGCTGGTAGCTAAGGGCATGGGCTCCGAGTCCGAGAGACCTGGGTCTGAATCTGGGCCTGCCACTTCCCGGTCATGCGAATTCGAGCAAAGTTACTTAACATTTTTGAGCTTCACTGTTTTCACTATAAGAAAGGACAATAATACTGACCTCACTGGGCTGTGAGATGTAATGAGAAATTAAGTGAACCTGGCACAAACCTTACTTTGTTGAAACTAAGACCCTAACGATTGTAAGATGCACCCTCATTTCAGAAAACAGGTACATTTTAAATGCGTGAAATATGGTAATAAACACTTCACAGACAGCAGCTGCCATCATCAGTATCACAAATGAAGGACAACTGCTGCTGGGATCCTCCCAAAGGGTGAGGACACAAGTCTGCCTTACAGGGTAGCAACGCTATTCCCCCCTCCCCCCGCCGCCCCCAACCCGGGCTTTGGCCTTGACTTACCTTTCTTCCCATTGTTAGAGGGTGTAGACTTCCCACTGTCGGAGTTCAGCTCGAACACCCGTAAGTCTGTGAGCACCTCCTCCCTCAGAGTCTCTACTCTGGCTGGAGGCCTGGGCTCCGGGCCACTGGGGCGGCCAGCAGGGGTGTGGGGCTTCATCGGAGCTGGGGGCGGGGGCCCAGTCTCACCCACATCCACAGTCAGACCCTGGTCCTCCAAAGATGCCTCTAGAAGCTTTTGGGACAGGTCCTTGGGCAACCCTGGTGCCTCGGCTGCAGCGGCAGGTTTGGCGATCTGTGTCACGAGGGAGACGCTCTCGCTGCTCTCTGACGGGGTCACCTCTGTAGGAGGCTCGGCTGGAGTCACAGGATTCTCCTCACAGGGGCTGAGGGGGCCAGGTCCTCCTTTAGGGGATGTGGAAGTTTTGGCCACAGGAACCTTTGCCTCTTTTGGAGACGTGGGTGAAATGCTCACAAGCTCCTCTGTCAAGAGAGAAAGGGGAAGACAGCTATGTGCCCTGGTCAGCCCCAAGGCAACCTTGGAGCGCTCTGCAGACAGACCTCAGGTTCCTGCCAAAGCTTACTCTGGTCAAGACTAAAGGGTACCAGCTTCCTCACCCTCTCCCCATCACGGTTCATCCACAGATACTCCCTGTCGGTCAAAACCTCTCCTACCCACAAGGCCTAGCATATGGCTGGTGGACACTCAGCTTCCAGCAGCACAGCCCAAGGTGGTGTCATAGATTAGAAAGTTAAGATCTGACAGTGAATCAGTTCTGGGTTCAGGACGGGCTCTGCTATATCCTCACTGCATGATCTTGGACAAGACACTTAACCTTCCTTAATAAGGAGAACACTTAATACATGTGGTAAAGGCCTACGGGCGGCTCTAACTTACTGTCCTAAGCCAAGCTACCAGGTAGAGGATGCTCAGCTACCTCCTTAAGCCAACACTTCCCAGTGGTTCCTGAACCCGGCCAGGCATGCACTTTACCAGGGGAGCTTGTCAGAAATACAAGTTTGGAGGTGCCTGGGTGGCTCAGTTGGTTAAGCATCTGACTCTCGACCTCAGCTCAGGTCTTGATTTCAGGGTCACGAATTCAAGCCCCGTTTTGGGCTCCTGTGCTTGGGCGTGAAGCCAAAAGCAAGTCTGGACACATCCCCCCAGAGTCTCATTTAGAATGGTGGGCGGGGGGAGGGAATCTGGAATTCCAGTCAGCATCCCAGGTGACTCTGAAGGGGCTGGTCCATGGGCTGGCAGGGGAATCTGCCGCTCCTGACCCAGTGATTTCTGTACCTGAACCAGGAATTCCACCAGCCCAGGCAAACATTCCCTTGTTAGCTGAGCCTGTCCTCAGCATATACAGATGCTGTATATATGCCCTATGCTTCCCTGGGTGCCAGATCTCTCTTGGCAGAATGCTCACAGAATGGCCAGATGATCCCCAGAGGCACGACAGGACCTGTTACTTGCCCACCACCTCTCACCATCTCTTACCTTCTTCCTCTTCCCAGCCAGGCTCTTCAGAGATGCTCTGTTCCGCCCGTTGCTTCAGGGCATCCCTCCGGGCCTGCTCCTGAGTGTGTTGGGGTGGGGGGGGAGACAGCCAGAATTGGTCAGGGCCAGCTCTTCCCAGACCCTGGCCCTGACCCCAGAGCTCTTGGTACCCTGTGCCCCTTCTTCCCTCAACAAAATCCAGCCTACTTCCCCAAGGGCTGAGTGGAAGACCTCCCCAGGCCAGGCCAGCATACCTGCTCTAGTTGATGGACTTTATAGAAATACCGAAGCCAGAATTCTGAATGGGAAACAGCTGCTGGGACCTGGAGGGAGGGGACAGTGGAGATGAGACTCTGGGAGTGGTTGTGTAGGGTCTGCGCCCCCAGTCTGATCAGTCTGCCCGGAGCTGCTCTGGATTTCCGGAGCTGCTCTGGATTTCCGATGTGGTTAAGTGGCTGGGCGGTTTTTCTCAGAGCACTTACACCCTCCACCCCTACACCCACCTTCCTGACCCAGCTTGGCCAAGGAAGGAGAAAAGAATTCCCATCAGGCTTTGCTGGCCCTTCCATTTCTCACATGACTGCCAGAAACTTGGCAAATCAGCTTTACCCACGTGGATTCTTAGCTTAGGACCTGGCTGGTCTGCCTCTAGAGGGTCTCTGATGGCTCTTTGGGCCAGATGACTTTGGAGTGACTCTAGGTAGGTCCCTCCCACCTTCCGAAACCTGAAACCGAAGCTGGCTGAGGTGCTACCAGTTGGGCCCTCACCATCTTGGTGTAGAGGGCCCGGATGGAGGGGCTGCCTACAAGGAGCTCTGAGATCTCCCCCTTCTTCTCCTCCAGGCAGAAATGGGAAAGCCAGGCGTCAAACAATTCCGGGGGCCCTGCAGAGGGACAAACGCTGATGGTCAGTTTCCTGGGTCTGGAAAGGGAACACCGGCCTACAGAAAAGACACCTAAGCATGGATAAGGAGAGTGAGGAAAGCTTAAGGTTTTTTCCAAAGCCATTTCGCCAAAGGTGGGGGGTCAGGAAGGGTAATGGGGTAGTACGCCCCACTGATACCATGGCAACGCACTGAAAAGTGATCTCTAGGACGGCCTGTAGTCTGCATGCATGTTCTCACAAGCCTGCTCACACTTTAGCCCACTACACTTGGCCATTGAGCCCCCTCCTCTCTGAAACCACTATTCTCAGGTCCTCACGGGCCCCATGTTTCCATGGCTACCTCTCTGCCCTCCCTCATGTGACCAATCCCTCTCCTGATCCTGGGAGCCCTCTTCTCTCCTGGCTTCTTGGGCTTTTGTGATTTTCCTCCCACCCTTCTAGTTGTTCCACCAGAGTCTTCAGTGGACTCCTCTTTTCCTCTCCTTATCTCTTCTCATTCTCTTTTTTCCCGTTAAGATAAGTTCCACTAAACCACAAGTTTTAACCTCTGCCTCGGCCGACAACTCTTCCATCTTCACAGCCCCAGCTACCCTTCTGGGCTCCAGATCCGGGGGTCCAGGTGTCCTCCAGACACTCCTGCCTGCTCAAGTGCAGCAAACCCCACGTGTGTTCACTTTCTTCTCTCCCACGCTGTCCCACGTGGTTATCCGCTAGAGCCCTGGGGGCCCTCCTGGACTCTTCCTTTATCCGATCCCTCTGCATTCCACTTCCTCAGTGTCTTCGTATGCACACTGTCCTCTTCCATGCACCTGCCACTCCCTAGGTTCTGGCCTTCCTACCAAGCCTCCTATCAAGTCTTCCCATCTTCTATCTTTCTCTAGTTTACCCTTTACAACCATGCTTGATGACTCTTCCACAAAATGCAAAATCTAATCACCCCAGCCTGCAAAACCCTTCAGTAGTTCTCTAGAGAGGGCTTTTATTTTTATTATTATTACTTTTTTTTTTTTAAGATTTTATTTATTTATTTGACAGAGAGAGATTACAAGTAGGCAGAGAGACAGGCAGAGATAGAGGGGGAAGCAGGCTCCCTGCTGAGCAGAGAGCCTGATGCGGGGCTCCATCCCAGCACCCTGGGATCATGACCTGAGCTGAAGGCAGAGGCTTTAACCCACTGAACCACCCAGGCATCCCATTACTTTTTTATTCAGTAAATTCTTACACCCAATGTGGGGCTGACACTCATGACCCTGACATCAAAGAGTTGCATGAGCAACTGACTGAGTCAGGCAGGTACCCCCTCTAGAGAGGGTTTTATTTATTTATTTTTTTAAAGATTTATTTATTTTAGAGAGAAAGTGAGTGTGAGCAAGTGAGTAGGGGGGCACAGAGGGAGGGAGAGGGATAAGCAGACTCTTCTCTGAGTCTTTGATCTCAGGACCCTGCTCTCACAACCCTGAGCCAAAACCAAGAGTAGGAAGCTCAACCGACCGAGCCACCCAGGTGCCCCTAGGGAGGGCTTTTTTTTTTTTTTTTTTTTTTTTTAAGTTTTTACTTATGTATTTGACAGAGAGAGATCACAAGTAGGCAGAGCGGCAGGCAGAGAGGGGGGGGGGGAAGCAGGCTCCCTGCTGAGCAGAGAGCCCGATGCGGGACTCGATGCCAGGACCCTGAGACCATGACTTGAACCGAAGGCAGAGGCTTAACCCACTGAGCCACCCAGGCACTCCTAGGGAGGGCTTCTTAAGCTAGGACCCAAGAATGGGCTTCAGAGGGTCAAAGAATTCCCCTATTGCATTATAAAATTTTGCGGAGAGAGGGCTTGTCATCATCAGCAGGTTTTGAAAGGCCCGTACGACTAAAACAAGGTTAAGAACCACTACCTTGAGGCATACAGAGCAAAATTCAAACTGCTTAGTCTGGCACCCAAAGCCCTTCTGATCTGGCCCACACGGGGCCCCAACCGACAGCTCTCGTTGCCTCCTTCCCTCACATGCCCCCTCATCAGCCTTCCCCAGTGCAGAAGCTTCAAATATCCTGTCGCCACGCTTGAACGGCCTTCTCCCACTGCCAAAAGTAAAATTAGTTTACTTCTTTTTTCTTTTTTTAAGTAGGCTCCATGCCCCATGTGGGGCTTGAACTTAGCACCCCAAGATCAAGAGTTGCAAGCTCCACTGAGTCAGGCAGGTGCCCCGAAATTAGTTTACTTCTAATTCACCCTTAAAACCTCCATGTCAGTGTCACCTCCTAGGTTCCCCAGGTCGGGCTGGGTGCTTTCCTTCTGGGCTCCCGTCCATGGAAGCAGGACTCCATCCCTACTATCGCTGCTTCCACGGTTGCCCGTTTCTCTTTCTGAGCTCCAGTTCCCAGCCTGGGACTTGCTGCATGGCAGGGCTTGGCAAACAAACGCTCAAGAGAAGGCAGGCAGGGCAGCAGGGCTAGGGTGGGAAGGGGGTCTGAGGGGAATGGGAGGGAGTGGAGTAAAGTCTCTGTAGACCAGGATGCACACAGTTCAGGCTCAGGGAGGAAAAGGGACTGACAACCCATCCCGCCACACGTAAGGCGCGCTCTAGCCCCGCTCTCATCCCTCCACACAGGGGAGCCGGGCCTATGCTATCAGAGACAAACAGGGTGTTCATCCCAGAATCCCCCATCTCCCTTCCCTACAGGCCTGCCCCCTCACGGCTGCCCCCTCACCATCTGGTTCATTGCAGTAGGTTGCCGGGTCTGACTGCAGGCTATAGAGGCGAGCCTGTAAGAAACAAAGAACAGGACTTCTGGAGTGCTAGGGAGAGAACACATCTCCTCTCTGACAGCAGACCCTACCACTGTTGTTAATTTAGGTGCTTTGAAGATGTCCCTCCCCTATACATTTTTCTCACTAGAAGTCAACCTCAATCCAGCTTCTCCCCCTGCTGGCTGCCAGACCCGTGGGGCACTCATCAGCTCACCCTATGGCTAGAGAGGGGAGTACTAGGCTAGGAGGGCAAAACTGGGGCTTTCAGAAAAATGGTCTTTCCCCTAGTATTTACTCTACCTTGGGAACCAAGAAAATACAGTGTAAGCAGACTACAAAATTGTATGTATAAAATGCTTCTGAATTATGTGAAACTTGAAAAATGTTAGTTCAAATATATTAATAAAGCCCAAATTTATGGGTAAATTTTGAAGGAATGTAGCTCCCTCAAATTAAAACCATTCATCAAGAACTTAATATTTTTTCTTTTTAAAAGATTTTATTTATTTATTTGAGAGAGTGAAAGAGAGGTGAGGGACAGAGGGAGAAGCAGACTCCCCACTGAGCTGGCAGCCTGATATGGGGCTTGATCCCAGGACTCTGGGATCATGACCTGAGCTGAAGGCAGCTGCTTACTGACTGAGCCGCCCAGGCCCAAGAATTTCTAAATTTCATAGCAGTCTGCCAAATGAATTACCTCCTGGGTTCCTGTTAGGGCCACAGGAGCGACAAACAGAAAACCTCACCCTCCTTCCTGAGTATTACGTGAAGCAAGGACTGGCTGTCTTTATCAGAACGTCAGCAAGGGCCTTTGTGATCCACTGCTGTTATAATTTAAAATCCTACAATTTAAGAAATTTCACACTTCCACTCAAATGGTCACTAAGTGGTGGCGTTAGTGATAATACTTGAAAAATCATTGTGTTTCGAATGGAATTTCAATGTGGTAAAAATGCTATGAAGGCCCAACTGCCGTGACATTACACTGCATTTAGGAGAAAATACTCTGAAACGTAAGAAGTAATGCTGAGAAGATAAAATGTGTAAGAAATATCCTGCCGCTGTGGTTGATCTAGGTGCTTTGAAGACATCCTCGGCCCATGCACTCATTCCCACTGGAAATCAGCTTTAACCCCACTGTTGGGAGTATCATGCCGTAGAGCAGTCCTTATTACGGCTGAAAGCTGAAGGGAATCCAAATGTACAACACGAGGGGAATGAATAATGACGCTATCTTTACTTGCAAGAATTTAAAGACATTACGATGATGGTGATTAAGAAAGATGCTAATATATTTTAAACATTTTTTTTTATAGCAGGTTATAAAATGGCATGTATAAAGTGCCTTTTGGGGTAAAAAGAAAAAAATCCAAACTATCTTTACCAATACTTGCAAACAAAAAGAAATGACAGGTTAGACACCAAAGAGAGATCAGTGATTCTCCTTGAGGGATGGGATTTTGGATTTAGGAATCATTATACTTCTGCTTACTAGTATTCTTCAATTTAGTTACATACACATGTTTATTTTCTGGCCTGAACACGTATCGCTTTTGTGAGTGCACGTTGGAAACTAGAACCCAGTGCTGGTAGGCACCTGCAGAGGAGGATGAATGTAATGGATACCTTCGTGCCATCATAGGGCTCAGCTGTGCCAGAGGGCGTGCCCATCAGGGTGATGACATCGCAGTCTATGGTTTTGTCTGGTGAGGGAGCAAAGGTGTCGGAGATCACCCCTAGGAAGTCAGACAACCCCTTCTTCATTTTCTCTGTTGCCCCCGAGGAGCCTTCAGTCTGCAGAGAGAAGCAAGCAGAGGAAACAGGCGGCCCAGCAGCAGGCTATAATCTAGGGGACGGGTACTGAGGGGTGAAGCATCAGGGGCAAAAGTGTGCTCTCTATGTGGGGACCAGGGATGTGCTCACAGCCTCTCATCCCATCTCTGGGATTGGAGAAGGACAGAGGCAGCCAGGGAGATGTGGAATGGGGACCCAGTAGGCCTGGGTAAGTCAGAGCAGAACTCTCTGACTGTTTCATCAAAATTTCAAGGCCAGTCAGGCTGATCAAAAATTGGCAGGACAGGATGCCTGCCATACACAGTAAGTGGGGAAGAGGACCTCTGGGTAGAGTGGTGGGAAAGGTACCACTGTTGGAGACCTAAACCTCTGTGAGTCTGTTTCATGATCTGTAAAATGTGGATAAACAGACTTCCTTGAGAGGGCTGTTGTGACAAAAAAGATAAGGCATGTACCATGCCTGGCATACAACAAACATTTACCAAACAGCAGTACTGTAATATTACAATTTCATCATCATGGCTGTTCAGGAAGTGGAACATTTTGTACAAAAGGTTGGGGAAATACGGGCAGGATGAGAACAGATATTCCTGCCTAGAGGCAAACCTGGGACCAGCTGAGGGCCAACATATGGATCAGCTAGAAGGGGCAAGTGGGACACGGAGCTTGAGCCACACTGGTCAGAATGGCCTCGAAGCAAAGCACAGACGGGATGCTGACAGGGCCAGGCTCTAAACCTCATGGAAACCATAATATTTACTCCTGATGAGGCTATCCCGGCATTTTACAGCTGGAATCTAGGAGCGTGCTGGCACTTGCTGGCACAGATATACAATCAATGAATGAAGAAAAGGAATGAATAAATGGAAGAAATGAATGGCATCTGTGCTCCTGGCTGGACTCTAGCAGATCAGCAGGGTTACTCCTTGTCGTCCATGCCCATCAGCAGCTGGGATTAGCAGGCAGACAGTAATTTACAACAAGTTACAAGAGTAAACCAAATAAGGTTGGTGGAAAGAACTCCAAAACATGTTTCTCATAACATGGCCTCTAATCACGGGGCAAATGGTTCAGCGGGAGCTCAAATAAAGAAAGTGCAATTGTCCCAGCACTAAAGGAGAAACTGTTCATACAAAACCCGTATATCATACCTCATCAGAAGCTTGAGATTTGCAGGGAAAGCCAACCATACACAACTTTCACTTTTCACGCTGACTTTAGAATCTAACTCCTATCTCGCAAGAAGATTCCACTATACATCTTTGATCAATAAAAACAGGGCCAGTAAGAATATAACTTGGCACAGCCTTTCTGGAGGGTAGTTTTGCAATAAGTATCACAAGGCCTAAAACTGTACTCACCCTATGATCTTTTCCAATATTTTATTATAAAGAAAATACGAAGGGCAAAGATTTAGCAATCGGAATGTTCAATGTGGCTCTGTTTATAGTACCAGTAAAAAATGCAGTAGGAACCTAGGAAATGGCTGAACCTACAGAGCAAAGTAACAGGCCATTTATGATGCTGGAGAGCGTGGTTTGCAATGATCAAGTCAGAAAGTAGGTTACAAAACACGGTATTCAGTTGATTACAGTTTTGAAAAAGAAAGTGGACCTAAGGAACATATCCCCCAATATTAACAGCCGTTATCTTTGGGAGGTGGAATTAAGGGTGTCTCTAGGTCTTTCTTTTTCTTTTACTTAAGGTATTCTCTAAATTATCTATAATGAATGACTTTGCTAACAGGAAAACATTTGCTGAAACAATACAAAAATGGGACAGCCTGTTAATACTTCTTCCATGTAGCTTGTTTGCTCGACAGACACAATTCTTTGAAAGTGGGAGCCTCTGGGCAGAAACAATCACTTAATAGTAGAAAGGTTGGGGTGTCCCCACCAAGGTCTGGGTCAGGTCAGGCTGGAGGGCCAGTCACTCCGAGGGCAGAGGCAGTACTCACAGCTAGCTTCTCCTTGACCACGCTGGCTGTGGCCGCAATGGTGCAGGCTGTGTCATGCTGCACCACCTGGGTGAACTCTGTCAGGTCTCGCTTCATGAACTCCAAGGCTTCAGAGGACTATGGGAAGACAAGAGAGGGATGACAGAGCCAGCTGGCACCACTACCCTTTGTTCCTGTTCTCTGGGCCTCTTCCGTCCCAGAAAGACATATGGAAAACTCAGGTGCCATGGCACGGACACAATGCTGGCTTGTCCCAAGCCCATGACCTGGGATTACTGAACAGCAGCGCACAGAGGGACTTCCTGTTGTTCTGAGAAATGGGGATGAGTCTCAGCCCCAGCACTCCGAGAAGCTCTGGGGCCACAAGTAACTCTCATCGAGTCTTGGGTTTCTCCTGTAAAATGAGGGAGGCGGCCCTGTCAGTGGTTCAAGAGCAGGCTGGGGAAGGGAGCACATGTCGTCTGGAAATCAAACAGAGTCTGACGTGTTGCTCTGATATGCTTTAAGTTGTGATGTTTATTTCAAATTTCAAATAACATGAAGAAAAGGTGTGTGATTTTTTTAATCAACGGAAAGTGTTCCTACTTTTCCTTTTTTTGTTACAGGGAGATTCAGTTGAAATATGTGTCAGTATGTGAAATTATTTGTCTGAAAAATTTCATGAACCTGTCACATTAGCTTAGAAAGCATTTATGAATAATTCTTGACAATTTAATGCCAGTAAAAAGGTGTGTGATTTTTATACTCAACAAAGGGGATGTCAAGAAATACTGGATTGGATTCTCTCTGAGGGGTTCTTGGTTCTACCACGCCAGGATTCTATTCATCCATAGAGCAGAATGGGTATTTGCTTCTGTCGGACTGACCTGCCACTCATCCTGCACTCAGATGACACGAGCCCGCAGGCCATCAGCTCTGGTCTGAGTCTCGCCCTGCTTTGTTTCATCCTTACCCACTCTGGGGGGGTACCTTCCCAGACTACCTCTGTGTTTGCCCTGGCAAGCCTTCTCAGTGTGTGTGTGTGTGTGTGTGTGTGTGTGTGTGTGTGTGTGTGTGTGTTAGCATTTTTGAGGGTTCTGGTGATTTTTTCTTTGGGGAAGGGCCTGCCTAGTTTTCATCAGCTTGGGATGTCTCTGGATGGGGCAGTGTCGTCTATAGGCAAGAAGCTTCTCTGGGAGTGGGAATCATGTCTCCATTTCAGACTCAGGACTACTTAATTAGGGTGGAGGGGTCATTTATTAATTCATTCTCTCCATCCACTCTGCCATCACCTTGGTCTAGGCCAACCTGCTCTTTCAAACTGACTCCTTGCAGGGTGCATCAAAGACCTCCACTACATTGTCCTCGTGCCACTGCTGTGAGCTTTGGAAGTCAAAGCGGACTAGGCTGTCCCTGCTTTCCATTCTTCAGTGCTTACACAGTATCCTATGAGCAAGCAAAAAATCTTTACCTTCACTTCCAAAGCTCATCTCATCTCTTCTCTGGCAGACTCTCCCCTACCACTGTGTCCCTCCCTGAGCTCTAGCTGGCTTTCTGCAAGTTTCTCAAATGCTCTAGCATCCTCCCTACCTCCAGGGTGTCTGAACCCATGATTGTAACTCTTCGGAACACATATGTGAACAAACACAATGAATGACCCCCCTCACCTGGTTAACTCTGGTTCTTCCTTCAGATCTATGCTTATGTCACCTCCCTAGAGAAGCTTCCCTGATGGCACCTCAGATTAGCTTGGCTCCCTGCTTCCCAGGGTACCTGCATGTTCTCTAACATTTGTCATGCTGCAGACTTATCACTGTCCGTTCAATTTTCTAGCTTCCTGGATAAACAGAGTTCTGTGAACATCAAGCCCGTGTTTTTTGCTCACTGATGCTCTCCCTGTGTATGACATAGAACCTGGCATGGAGTAGGTACTCAAAGAATGTTTGCTCGTTAAATTTTCATGTACATGGGCACATTTTAATTATATAACCATTGCCATGATAATGTGATGAACAGCTGTCTCCCTCACTAGACTGTGAGCTCTGAGGGGACCCGTATGAACCGACAGGGTGCTTGCCCTCAAGAAGGTCATCGTCTACCGGGGAAAATGCTCCCAGGACAGTGTCAATGTACAAGACCAGAGTGGTGACCAGTGTTTTCTCAGGAAGTTAGAAAGATTTGATGAAGGGAAGCCTGGATTGAGCACCTCAAAAAATGAGCAAGAGGAGCCAGTAAAGGAAGCCGGGGCACAGCAGGGCCCAGGGTTTACTGCAGCCTCTGAGCATTTTAGTCCTAATGAACATTGAAAGAAATGCAAAAGTAGTTTGGAAGAAAGCTGGAGAGGCTGCCAAGGGCAACTACGGTGGGCCTGGTCAGCCCTTGTGGGAGTTGGGGAGCCACTAAGAGTTTGAAGGAGGGGGGACAGGATGAGGTCTGCATTTCTCATAGGTCACTCCAGTGACTGGCCTGACAAAAGTGACAAGATTAGAAGACGGAAGAGAACCCATCAGGAGGTTGCTGTAAAGTTCAGAAAAGGAAATGAGAGTATATGAATAAGGATAGTGCTGGTCAGGATGAAAGGATGGGACCGATTCAAGAAATAAGAGCAAAAAAGGCAGATTTAGGGATTAAATAATGTATTGAGTGAGGGCAAGAGAGAGTCAAGGAAGAGCCACTGGCTGCTAACCTAGGTGACTGGGTCGATGGATGGCTGCCAGCTGAGAGAGAAAATGCGGAAGGGGGAGCAGGCTTAGAAAGAAGGTGATGACAATGATTTTGGTCACGTAGGATGTGCGATGACAGTGGGCTAACTGGGACAGTTGTCCAGCAGGAATTATTCTCAAACAGTAAAGCTCAGAGAAAAGGGCTAGGAATCACACTATCATGAAAATGGAGAGGTCTCCCAGGAAGAGTTTGTAGAGGGAACAGAGCAGTGAGCTGAAGACAAGACTCCTCAAAAACCACACCTTTAAGGGATAGAAGGGAAAGTCATGCAACAGCAAGGGAAGAAGAGCCAGGAGATGTGGAGAATCGAGAGAGGAGCACGCCACAAAGCCAAAGGAGTCGAGTTTCAAGAAAGAGGCTGAGCGATGACTAGAGTCAAGTGCAGCTGAAAGGCCCAGGAAGATAAGAGCTAAAACCACCCGATGGATTTGGCAAGTGGTAGGCGAAGCTGAGTGTGTTTACAGATAAGCTCACATGTGGTGGCCGCAGGGATGGGGAGGGAGTTATGAGAGATCGTGCTGTTGACTTCAAATATGAAAAGTAGGAGGCGAGGGTTTCTCCTAGAGGTCAAAAAAAGAGGAAGTAGCTGAACAGAGCACTGGAGGGAAGAGTTAGGTTTGGGGAAAGTTTCGAAGATAAGGGGAAGAAAAGCAAATCAGAGACTGAAAAAGCTTGGTCGGGGGGAGGGGGTGCTCAGGCCTAAATAAGCTTGGGGAATCTGTGGTTGGACCAAGGAGCAATGACTTTATCAGTGTCTGTGCATAAATGCAAACAAGCACAATGACTGTAGATGGAGGGAAGGAGCAGAGGAAGACAGGTTACAGCACCAACTCAGAACTGTGGTCTCTAGGGCAATGGATGCTAGGGGTGCAAGGGAACTGAGGGTCCTGGGAACTGAGTATTCTAGATGGAGCTGGAATGGGAAGGCAAGGGGGGCGGGGGCAAGGCCAGGAAAGCACTGAATGACCAAGGGAAAAAATGGAAGTAAAAAATGGACTAGTGGTGTTTAAGAGGTTTCCCCAGCACCCTCCTCAGGACTTAATAAAAATAACTGATGCTTATATACTACTTATGGTGTGCTAAGTATTGTTCCTAGTGCTTGACACACGTTATTATTTAATCCTCACAACAGTACTATCAGGTAGGTGTTCTTAGTACTCCCATCTTACAGGTGAGGAACTCAGGTCTAGAGAGGTTAAATAACTTGTACAAGTTCATGTAACAGTAACTAGCTGAGAGGGAAATTAAGTCCCCTCTTTCTGAATGGGGAACTGTCAAAGGCAGAAACAACATCCATACCCTGGCTTCAAACAGGGAGTTTCCCAAGAACAAAGATGGAAAGCTAACCAACTATCTATTTTTCATGAGTATGGTTAAGACCGGCCTTGAGGGCAACACACAGAAAGTCCTCGCCCCAGTTGCTGAATGAATGTCAGATTCTCCTTCCAGGAGATCGCTCAACAGTATTCTGAGGTCCTTTGAGAGCTTTTCAATTAAACTTCACTGTGAAATTCTCTTAGTCCTCAACAACAACATAAACAACTGAGGACATTCTCAGATTAGCTAGGCTGTAGCTAGCTGAGAGGCTGAACGGAAGTATGCAGGCTAAAGGAGGTATTAAAATGCCCCCAGAGCAGAGGACTGATTTAACTCAGATCAGAAGCCTCCTGGAGTCTGCCCTGAAGCAGGGCTCACCCCAATTTCTTGCAGTAAACAGTAATTAACTTTTCCTTCAGGATTAACTTGGGCTGGTTCTGACAAACTAGTATGGGGTGGAACAGAAACACACAACAGCCTTGTCTATTGGCAGAGCCAAGGCTCACTCATCATCCCACAGGGATTGCTGCCTCCCCACCAGACTGTGAGCTTTGTGAGGCCCAGGATAGCATCTGCACCCTCAGGACCTGTCAGAGAGTGCTAGCTGTGGAGTTCCAGAATTTGAATGACTACAGAAATAAGTTTCTATTGCAGACGTCTTCGCCAATAGATCAAAGGTTCTCTCTTCTACAAAGCTGTGAACTTCCTTAGCTGGAATAAACTGCTCTTACTATGGATTCCTACAAAAAGGAAGCTCCGGCCTTTGAAACAATCTGTATTTCACCGTGGCTAGTGTCACACTGGTCCGAGTCGGGGGTCAGTCCTCCCCAAGACCGACAGGGGTAACAGTAGGGCCCGGGTGGGTGGGCCTCATCTTTGAGGCCCAGCGCCCACACTGGTCCGGAGGGGCAGCTTGGACCTGCTTGTATGAGGCGGCGCGAGGCCCTGGCGGAGGAAGGGCGCCGGCCCGGCTTACCTTCTCCTTGACTGCCTGGTAGCTCTGTTGCAGCCAGCTCCGCCACCAGCCCACGTCCTCCCTGCGAAGACAGATATATCTGGCGGCCCTGCGGTGCGACTCTTGCCCGCGCATGATCGGGTCTCAGTTTCTCCCTGAGATGTGGTCCGCGGGCCGAGACTTGGCAGACCGTTTCCCTACCCCCTCGCACTGAGACTCCACCCCGCCCTTTCAGCCCCGTGCACTCCCGGGCTGGCCTCCTGTTCCCCACAGGGACCCTGGCCCAGCACCCCGACCCTGGGAGAATTCAGGGCCCAACGCCCGAGAGCTGGATGACGGGCTCACCCTTCCGCCATCTTGCCTGCATGACATCACCACTATTTACTGACCTCTGACTTCCGACACGGCACTACCCCCCCAAGCACCGCCCCAGAGCGCCCGGCCCAATCCTCGCGCTGACACCGCCCACAGCCCAATCTCCGCCCCGGTCCATCACTAGGCCCCGCCTCCATGAGCTCGGTCCACTCTCTGTCTAGAGTTCGCTCTTAAGCTCCGCCCCTGAAGTCTCGGCCCAATCCTCACTCAATTCGGTTCTCAAGTCCATCCCCAAGCGTTAGCCCTACCCCCACCAGCACCTACTTTTTATCAACTAACTTCGGATACCGTGGCTGCCAGGGGCCACGTCCGCCGGCCAGGACCGCGGAGGTGTTCGCGCAGAGGCGAGGAAGGAAGGCAGCCGGTCTGGAGCTCGAAAGTCTGGATCCTAGAGCGCAGGGCTAGGACCACCCCCCTTTATGAAACAAGCCGCGTAGCCGTTGCTTGGGGTCTCTTCGGGCTAATTCAACAAGCGCAGAGCAGGGCACTGGGCCAGGGTCCGCAGGTGTACGGAGAAAAATTCTTCAACGGACATGGATTGGCTTGTGAAAGGGAGAGACTTTCTGGATCTGCTACCCATCAAATACCATCGCCTCTTGTCTGTTTACTGGGAGAGCTTTAGTAATCCCCCCCCCCCGCGCCCACCCCCGTTCCGTTTCCCCGCTTTACAGGATTGTTCCTGTCATACCTGCTGTTTCTACCATCTTAAAAGCGTGGAAATAAATACCAACACTCTCTTGATCGGACACCCTTTCCCCTTTACAGCAAAACTTCTTTAAGACTTGGTTGTACTCACTGGCTCCAATTCCCGTCTCTTCCCATCATTTATTGAATTCACTTTCGTCAGGTTTTTGCCTGATTTGTATTGGGATGCTAAGAGCAATGACCAACTTTCGATCTTTATTTGGACCAACAGCATCTGACTTGACACAGTTGGTCACCTTCCTACTTTTAAAAACACTATCTTCACTTGTCTTCCAGGACACCAGTGCCCTTCTGACTCTCCTCTTACCTCACCGGCATCTCCTTCTCACTGTTCTCTACTGTTTTTTTCATTGACCTCTTATTGCTGGAATGTCCCAAGGCTCAGAGCGCCCTCTCTTTTTGTGTGTCTGTAATCATTCACCAGATGATCTCATCAAGTCTCATGATTTTAAATGCCATCTATACACTGGCTGCTCTCAAATTTTTTCTTTAACCCACACACCTCTGAATACCAGGATCATTATCAATATTTGGTTGTATAATAGGCATATTAAACTTAATATGCCCCCCAACTCCTGATGTATTAACCTCAACTTTCTGCAAACTTACCCAAAGCTATAAATGGCAACCTTGTTCCTCCAGTTGCTCAAGCCAAAAACGGGGAAGATCTATATATTTTTTTCAAGAATAAGCTTTTTTTAAAAAAATTATTTATTTATTTATTTGACAGACAGAGATCACAAATAGGCAGAGAAGCAGGCAGAGAGAGAGGAGGAAGCAGGCTCCCTGCCGAGCAGAGAGCTCGATGTGGGGTTCGATCCCAGGACAGTGGGATCATGACCTGAGCTGAAGGCAGAGGCTTTAACCCACTGAGCCACCCAGGCACCCCTCAGGGGAGATATTTTTTTTATCTCTTTCTTTTTTTTTTTTTTTTAAGATTTTATTTATTTATTTGACAGAGAGATAGATCACAAGTAGGCAGAGAGGCAGGCAGAGAGAGAGGAGAAGCAGGCTCCTTGCTGAGCAGAGAGCATGATGCAGGACTCGATCCCAGGACCGTGGGATCATGACCTGAGCCAAAGGCAAGGCTCAACCCACTGAGCCACCCAGGCGCCCCGATCTCTTTCTTTCTTACTCCAAAGCTAGCTCCTCGGCAAATCTATTGGTTCTACCTTTATTTATTTCTTATTTATTTATTTATTTATTGAGAGGGAAAGGGTGGAAGGGGCAGAGGGAAAAGGGAGAGAGAGAATCTTAAGCAGGCTCTACACCCAGCTTGGAGCCCAACACAGGGCTCTGTCTCATAACCCTGAGATCATGACGTGAGCCAAAATCAGAGTTGACCCTTAACAGATTGTGTCGGCTCTACCTTTAAAGCAAAACTAGAACCTGGTCTCTTCTTACTATCTCCCCTGCTACTATGTACATCACAGCCACTATGTTTCTCATCTAGATAAATTCAAGAAATTTTTAACTGGTATCTCTGTCCCACTCTTGCCTTCCCATTGTATAGCCTTAATTCATCCTGAAAGTAATGTCTTGAAAAACATAACAGAATGTAAAATGGCGCAGCTGCTCTGGAAAACAATATGGTGATTCCTCAAAAAACTGAGCATAGAATTACCATATGATCCAGCAATTCCACGCCATGGTATATGCCCAAAAGAACTGAAAGCAGGATTTTTTAAAAAATATTTTATTTAGGGGCGCCTGGGTGGCTCAGTGGGTTAAACCCTCTGCCTTCGGCTCAGGTCATGATCCCAGGGTCCTGGGATCGAGCCCCGCATCGGGCTCTCTGCTTGGCAGGGAGCTTGCTCCCCCCCGCTCTCTGCCTGACTCTCTACCTATTTGTGATCTCTGTCTGTGAAAAAAATAAATAAAATCTTTTTAAAAAGATTTATTTATTTATTTGAGAGAGAGAGAGAGAAGGAGCATGCGGAGGGGCAGAAGAAAACTCCCCACTTAGCAGGGAGCTCAGCATGGGGCTCGATCCTGGATCTGGGATCCTGACTTGAGCTGAAGGCAAACGCTTAACTGATTTAGCTACCCACGTGCCCTGAAAGCAGGAATCTTAACATATTTCTACACCCATGTTCATCGCTCCGTTTTCTCAATAGCCAAGAGGTGTGAGAAACCCAAGTGTCCATTGACAGATGAATGGATAAACAAAATGTGGTATATACATATAGTGGAATATTATTCAGCCTTAAAAAGTAAGGAAATTCTGACACATGCTATGGTGTGGATGAATCTTGAAGACATTACGCCAAGTGAAATAAGCCAGTCACAAAAGGATAAATATTATATAATTCCATTTATATGACATACCTGGAGTAATCAAAATTCATAAGAGACAAAAAGTAGAGTGGTGGATACAAGGGGCTAGAGGGAAGCGGGAATGGGGAATTATTGTTTAATAATGGGTTTGGAGTTTCAGTTTGGTATGTATGATGAAAAAATTCTGGAGATGTGAATTCACAACACCGTGAATGTACTTACTGCTACTGAACTGTATAGTTGAAAATAGTGAAGTTCTAAGTTTCATGTTCTATTTATCACATTAAAATTTCTAATTTAATTAATTTAATAAATAAATCTAATTAATTTAATAAATTAAAATCAGGGGCGCCTGAGTGGCTCAGTCGTTAAGTGTCTGCCTTCAGCTCAGGTCATGATCCCATGGTCCTAGGATCAAGCCCCACATGGGGCTTCCTGCTCAGCGGGAAGCCTACTTCTCCTTCTCCCACTCCCCCTGCTTGTGTTCCCACTCTCCCTGTGTCTCTCTCTGTCAAAATCTTAAAAAAAAATTTGTAAATCAGATCATGATCCTCCTCTGCTCCAAATTCTCCAATATCTACTTATCGCACTCTGCGAAAAGCTGCTAAGTCTTCACAATCTCCTGTAAGACACTATGTAGTTGAACTGACCTCAAACTACTTTGGTCATTCTGTTCCAGCCATATTGGCCATTTTGATGTTCCTTGAAAGTTCTCAGCATTCCCCTCTGACTCCAGGCCTTTGAACTTGTTCCCTCTGCTTAGAATGCTCTTATCTCAGATATCCATGTGTTTCAAACCCTCACCTCCTTCAAATCTTCACTCGAATATTGTCTTTTACCCACTCTGAACACATTATTTAAAATTGCAACTTGCATCCTTGCATTCCCATCCCTCTCTCTGGCTCAATTTTTTTCTCTACACCACTTACCACTGTCTGATATACTATCCGTTTTTACTTTTAAAAACAGAAAAAGGAGCACCTGGGTGATTCAGTTGGGCATCTGCCTTTGGCTCAATTCATGATCCCAGAGTCCTGGGGTCGAGTCCCACGTCATGCTCTCTTCTCAGCGGGGAGTCTGCTTCTCCCTTTCACTCTCCCTCTCTACTCTGTCTCTCTCTCTCTCTCTCAAGTAGATAAATAAAATCTTTTAAAAAAATAGCAGAAAAGAACTGTCTGCCTCCCTGTGACTCAAATGTGTCCTCCATGAAGACAGGGATTTTACATAGTGTACCTTGTGTGATTTTCCCAGGAACCCTATGAGGTAGAAACTAGTTTTAATCTCCATTTTGAGGAAGCTGAATTCAGGGATGGAGTGACTTTCCCAAGGCTTATTTAAACCCAAGACTGTCTAATCCAGTTTCAGCACACCTCACAAGTCTTACTTCATCCAGCCTCCCATCCTGCTTTCCGCCCAGCTGATAAACTGCAGACAGGCAAGGACTGCAAACTACTCTTCGGTTAGCATTAGCTCAGTCCCTGACCCCAGGCTTAGTGCAGTGCTTGCCCATGAGGTCCTCAGTGTGTGTGGACTGACTGGGATCCTTTGCTTGGATTTCTGGTCCTCCTCATCTGCTCATCCCCACACCTGGTCCCTTGACTTCCTTCACTGCCAGCCAGCAGATCGGGGTTCAAATCCCAGCTTAGTTGCTTCTCAGTCCTGTGGAATAAGGCAAGTTAATGTCCCCTGGCTTTATTGTCTTCATCATTAAAATGGGGATACTACTCCTGGTTGTTGTAGGGATTAAGTAAAATAAGTACAACACCTAACACATCATGTGACAAAGTCCTCAGTATGGTAATTATTATTGTTTTGTCCCCTTACCCCTGTCCTCAGAGTCTAACACAGTGCTAGTCACTGGTAGAGGGGTAATAGTCATCTGTTTAATTAAACAATATTTTGCAAGAACACTGGATTGTGATTAGCAGAGTACGTTTTAACCCTGGGTTATGGGTATTGGTCACTTTCTCTCACTGGAACTGTTTTTTTTTCACCATCCTTAGGATCTCTACATTTTCTCCTAGCTCTTAGATGAGGTATGAATGTATAAATTTGGCCCATCCCTGACCCTCAGACCCTCCTTTAGCTGACATCCCCCCTCCTGCCCTGCTGGACACCTCTTGGCAGATAGTTCTTGTCCCAGGATCTTCTTGGCTTCGGCTCCCAGGGAGACGTGACATCCTGGTGCCGCCAGGGGGTGCTATGGTCTCATTCAGGTGAAGCTGGTTCCTGGTCTCCAGGCGGAGCAGATGGGAGCAGTCCTAGGATGCCCTCTGGCTCCCCTAGAGATGCTTGGCTTCCTCTGTGGAAGGCAGCTAGCCCTGGGATGATCCTGGGAGGTGAAATCTCCAAAACCCACCCTGGTTCTACTATGGAGATTCCAGAAGTGTTGGGAGCAGGACCCGCTACATTTGTGGGACCCAGTGCAAAATAAGAATGCCTGAGTCCTGGTAGAGGCAGCATAGGGCATGCCTGAAAGCCTGCAGAATGGTTCTAGTCCAGCCTTTTAGAGCTGACTTAAAATTTTAGAAATTTTATGAGCTGATTGTTGAACACAGCCATTATAAAAATTATATGAAATAGATTATATAAAAACAAAGGTAATAAATGCCCCAAATTCATCACTATACAATTATTTTTATACATTTCATGATCATCTATGCCTTTAAAGTGGCTTACATTTATTGTGCCTATTTGCTTCACATCTCTTGCCAACTCTGCTCAGTGAGGTCACATTGGTAGTTTAAAATTGAGGAAGATTGGGGTATTGACATCATCAGTTCTACAAATATCACAAATCTTGTCCTGCCCCCCCCCCCCCCCCCCGCCAACCCTGAAGCCAGTTAAACTTTTACCAGTACACTCTGGGTCCTGGTTGTACTCCTAATGTCCTGTGCTGTGTGATCTCCAGCAAAGCTCTTTTCCCTCTGGCCACCCGTACATTTGTGTATCACTTTATAATTTACAGAAGGGAACATTTTTTTTGTGTGCTGGGCACTATTGTCTCATGCAACTCTTACAACCACCCAGGAGGTAGAGTGCTGTGGTACAGAGAACAAAGGATGTTGGCACAGTAGAGTTAATGACTTTGGCTCCTGGGATAGCTGTCATCAAGACTCCAGAAGGTGGCGCTGTGGTCTGACTCAGGGAAGCAAACCACCTTCCCTTTCTGAGCCGCTGTCTCATATTGAAAAAATGTTAGTAATAATAATAATAATAATAATAATAATAATAATAATATAATGTCTTTCCAGCAGCTTCCAGCATTGTTCTTGAGACTCATACACCAGAAGCCTGCTCCCTATCTATACCTAAGACTAGGTAGAGGAAAGATCTATCCCCCTTTGCTCCTGTAGAAGGTCACAGCTGTAGGAAGAGAAAGATGGTATTTCCTTCTTACTAGAACATCAGAGAGAGAGGGTCCTCCCCAAAAGGGAGACTAGGGTTGGATCGTTTAAGAATTCAGGAAATGCCAGCACAAAATATGACACTTTGGTATACTGATTATGAGCCTTGCCCCTGAAAAAACAGCAAATTGGGGAAGAGGCTTTCTCTGAATTCTCCCTACCCGCTCAATGACAGCTCCTTCAAAAGGAACTCATTTGTCTCAAATCCCCTCCCCTGGAGCTTCATCAACCTGGAAGATTGACTTTGATCACAGGAGAGACTAGAAGTCGACACCACGCCACAAACCATCGTATCCCCTTCTCTTTTTCTAAGGGCCCTTCATTTACTCTCTCCCCTAAGTGGCCTACATCTCCCCACCCCTTCCCCTATTAAAATATGGTATAAGCCTTCAACTCCCATTGCTTTTTGGGGTATTTCCCTTTTTCCTTCCTCTGATCCCCACTTGCACGTAGTGTCAAAAGTGAATAAATTTGTATTCCTTTTCTCCTATTAAACTGTCTGTTATCAGTGCATTTCATAGACCCAGCTATGGAACCTAGGAGGGTTGAGGGAAAGTTTTTCCTCCCCTATAATGGGGGGCAAATATTAACAGTCCTATGTATCCCACTAGCTGCCAGATACATACACCCTGTGTCCCAAACACACACTTGCTTCCTAATTAGCAGAAAGCAGCTATGACTGCTATAATTAAAAACACCCTTACTTCCCAAGGAAGGAACCACAACGCCTTGATATTCCTCCTCTAGCTTTCTTAAGACTCTTCAGTCTGTGACTAACTGGCAAGGTTAATCTCTGCACAAGGGCCTGGAGACCATTGTAGGGGAAAGGGAGGGAAAGGAGAAACATCTAATATACATATGTGTACACATCAAGGAGCGAAGTTCAAGTAGAGACTATAATCCTTACCTCCATAACCCATTTTAAGGCTGATCTTGTGGGGTGCTTGGGTGGTACAGCCGGTTAAGTGTTTGACTGGGGTCATGGTCTCAGGGTTGTGAGATGGGGCCCGGTTTTGGGCTCTGCACTCGTCATGGAGTCGGCTTGAGGTTCTCTCTCCTTCTCCCTTGGTGCCTCCCTCTTCTCTCTATAAAATAATAAATAAAACTTTTTTTTTAAAAGGCTGCTTTGTATTTATGACTTTCCTTCTTCGCTCTACCTCTTCCAGGTTTCTTCTGCCTGGACAGCTAAGTTCTTCTTCTTTTTTTTTTAATATTTTATTTATGTATTCGACAGGGAGAGACAAAGCGAGAGAGGGAACACAAGCAGGGGGAGTGGGAGAGGGAGAAGCAGGCTTCCTTCTGAGCAGGGAGCCCAATGTGGGGCTTGATCCCAGGACCCTGGGATCACGACCTGAGCTGAAGGCAGACACTTAATGGCTGAGCCACCCAGGCACCCTGGATAGCTAAGTTCTTAACCCACAGAAGAGACCCAAACTTTCATTCCTGAGAGATCTGGGCCCTGGGGGGTCCTTTTGGATAGAACTGCAGCCGTCTTGCTGTGACTATGATCATGGGATTTGGACTAGGAATAGGATCATTAGAGCATACAGTTAAAAAAATTTTTTTGAAGATTTTATTTATTTATTTACTTGAGAGAAAGAGAGAGAGAGTACATAAGCAGGGGCAGAGGGAGAGGGAGAAGCAGACTCCCTGCTGAGCAGAGAACCCAATTCAGGGCTCGATCCCAAGACCCTGGGATCATGACCTGAGCCAAAGGCAGGCGCTTAATGACTGAGCCAGCCAGGCACCCCACACTACAAGCTTTTAACACACCTCTCTTCTCTCTAGTCTCATGAGGCCAAGAAGCAGGTAGTGTTTGAGTGTGTCAAGAAGTTTCATTGTGGGCGCTTGGGTGGCTCAGTGGGTTAGGCCTCTGCCTTCGGCTCAGGTCATGATCTCAGTGTCCTGGGATCGAGCCCCGCATCGGGCTCTCTGCACAGCGGGGAGCCTGCTTCCCCCTCTCTCTCTGCCTGCTTCTCTGCCTGCTTGTGATCTCTCTCTCTCTCTCTGTTGAATAAATCAATAAAATCTTAAAAAAAAAAAAAAAAAGAAGTTTCATTGTGAGAGGAGCCACTCCTACATCAGGCCCCTTGGTTCTTGAGGTGCTATCCAGCTGAAGGAGAAACAGTAGGTTCCCTGGTTCAGAGCATTCTTGTACCCTGTGGAATGCTCTAGAAGGCTGACTAACAGAGCACATGGTAGGCCCAGTGAATCCTGCAGGTGTCAGCTCAGTATCTCACTTCTTTTCTTGTGGAGTGACTTCCACGGTCAGAAACAACATCTTGTGAGATCACGAGACTGTGTATAAAGTGCACAGATGGAGGTTTCTGGCAGAGGCGAGCAAGACAGGAAAAGCAAATTCAAATCCAGAGTAAGCACAAATTCCCCATGAGGGACAGGGTTCTATGTCATCCATCTGCCCCTTGGTAGTTGGCCTGATTCCTCAAGGTATGACACCAGATCAAGGGTCCAGCGCCAGGTGCTGCTGTGGGCAAACTGGGGGTCAGTAGTGGGGGCTGCCAGGTTGGCCTTTGTGAGGGGAAGTCCCTCTTCTCCTTTTTTTTTTTTAAGATTAGTTTATTTGAGAGAGAGAGAGAGAGATAGCATGCGCACGTGCGTGGGCAAGTGGGGGGAGGGGCGGGGGGAAGGGGAAAGAGGATCTCTAGCAGGCTTCCGGCTGGTCACAGGTCTGAGTGGGGTTGGATCTCAGGACCCCTGAGATCACGACACGAGCCAAAACCAAGAGTTGAATGCTCAACCAACGGAGCCACGGAGGCGCCCCGGGACATCCCTCTTCTTGAGCCCATGTATTCTTAGTCTCCACTCCTGTCGTCTTGCTCCTTTGTCAGTGAACCCACTGAAGGAGAGCTGGACTGGCTGGGGGGAAAGGTTATCTAGTTAACATCCACTGAACATTCTATTTGCTGATTATTAAAAGTGTCTGCCTTCGGCTCAGGTCATGATCTCAGGGTCCTGGGATCAAGCCCCATGTTGGGCTCCCTGCTCAGTGGGGAGTTTGCTTCTCTCTCTCTTTCCCCCTCTCCTTCCGCCCCTCTCCCTGCTCATGCTCTCTCTCTCTCTCTCTCTCTCTCTCTCTCAAACAAATAAGTAAAAACTTAAAACAACAACAACAACAACAAAACCAACTTCCCCCACAGTAGAAGCCTAATGTCAACATTTGAATGGCATACCTGCTGTCTCACGATCACGGACCTTTCTAACAAATCTATCTTTCTCAAAGCTCCTTGTCATGAACTTCCAATCTTGTAAGCTGCTCAAATCATCAGTCACTGCCCATGAACTGGTACAGATCCTCACCTCAGGCCATCTCTCCTTCCAGGCAATGTGGGTAATGAGACATGCTGCTTACAGTTCTGCCTGCTGAGGGATTTTCTACCCCATTATCCTTTGGGACCACTTACCCATTTCCATAAAGCTATTTCTTGCTGTTTCAGAATCTGTCATCAGAAAACCAGGCTCTGATATTTCCCCCTTCATAGTGGATCATTGTTGCAATCACTCATCTAGCTTGGAACATTCTACGGGCCCAGGCCCATTTCGGCAAGGTCTGTCCCTGCTCCTCCATCCCCAACCTTTTGTTCCCAAGTCTCTTCTGTAATCTCCTTCAGTAGCCACCACCTAGGATTCAGTGTTGATCCTAATTTCAGGCCATCTGTCCTTCCAAAGTAGAAACCCACAGGCCCCACTCCCTCCGAGTTCTACCACCAGGACAACTTTCTGACTCTGCTCTCCTTCAGGGTCATCCTGAGAAGGCTGCTCAAGCCTTAACAGTCCGTTTCTGGCTGGTGCCAGGACGCACATAAAGTCATTCTACATTTCTTTCCTCCCCAGTCACCTGGGTTGAAGTCACTCTAGCAGTGTGGCAGGAATGGACAACACTGGGGGTGAGAACACTCTGCCCATTGCCCCTTTGGGGCTGTTGAGGCCAAGTTCTATTGGGACCATTTCCCCCTTGAGGACTGCTGGGCATAAGGATCAGATGCCCATCGGATCGACAGGCAGCTCGGGTTACCGGGTCACCTGGGGTGCCCCTCGGCTCAGTCCACCGAGCCCAGCAAAAACCCAGGAGCTATTTCTCGAAAGAAAAATGCTCACTTATGAAGGAAGCATGGCTTTGCTCCCGAGCCCTAAGGGCCTGTTTCCAGAAGGCTTTCAGTGTCTGGGGCTGACCCCACAGAGTGCCCTGATTTACCTCAGGTGCTCTGAGCCCTGGTCTGTTCACTCATGAGGGCTAAAAGGCTGAACTCTGTGCATGGTGTGGCCTGGACCAGGGAGGGTGACCTATTTTGCCCTCTCTTGTCCGGTGCCTTACTCAAAGCTGGAGACCGGCCAGTGGGTAGGAGCAGTGCACCGGGATGTTCTATGTTGCCAAAATCCAGAGGCCTACCAAGCATTGGAGCTCCTTCTAAGATGAAGGAAATCCAAAGTACAGCAACCTGTCCTTTGTTCGGGAGGGAATGTCCTGAAGGGATCTCAGAACATATGGCACTCAGAGTTTTAATGTTGGCATTTATCTTCCATGATGGGATTTATCTTCCATTCTTTGGCACCTGATCTTCTCTTTCTTGGGTTCTATCAGCATGGGGACACCAGTGTGAGAGCCTGTGGGATAAAGGGACAGACACCTGGATTGATTCTTTTTTTTTTTTAAAGATTTTATTTATTTATTTGACAGAGATCACAAGTAGGCAGAGAGGCAGGCAGAGAGGCAGGCAGAGAGAGAGAGGAAGCAGGCTCCCCGCGGAGCAGAGAGCCCGATGCGGGGCTTGATCCCAGGACCCTGGGATCATGACCTGAGCCGAAGGCAGAGGCTTTAACCCACTGAGCCACCCAGGCGCCCCAAACTGGATTGATTCTTGACCTCCAGTCCAACCTCCTTCTATTTGAGGATTTGTAGAGCAAAGACCGTGTCCCACGTTCCTGTACAGCTAAGGAAGGTTCTGGTTGTAAATTCAGTTCCTTCAAGTAGGTGCACCCACATGAGACTTCGGAAAGCAGAAATAAGACAGACATCATCCCTCCGCAGCGGGGGCTGCTGGCAAGCCAGATCTGCTTGAAACACCTGGAGCAGTTTCTGTTTTCTGCACTGAACAGACTGATAAAGACGGCAGTAGGTCAAGGCTCCCACAGACTGAATTAGGGCATTCAGCAGCGGGGTTGGCTTTTCTTTGAAGCAGGATTGTAAGCTAATTGCTTCTCACATATTCTTTGTCATAGTGGAGAAAAATGCATTTGTCTGATCAAGTTCTGGGGTGGTCCTGATATACGCCCCCCCAAAAGCCACCACTGGAACGGTATTTGCAAATGAGGTCACCATTTGGTTATTTACGTTTACAATATTCTTCTGCCTCCTTCAAGACTGTCTTTTCCAATTTCCTAACAAAGACGTGGATATAAATGGGACAGAAATCACCACCTCTGCCTATTTTAAGTCTTTCATGGTGGCATCATCTCTGTGATGCTGTCAGGATCTTTTATTTTAATTTATACTTTATGGGAATGAGGCACTTCAGTGACTCGTAGTTTGTTTTTCCTATCCTAAAAGCTGTTGACCTATGGCCTGGGAGCTGGTGTAGGCTCCTTCATTAAATTCCTCTCTGCTTGAAATATGTAGGGTGGCCTCTGTTTTCCTGACTGGACGCTGATTCATACATTTCCAATAAAGCCCACACTCGAGTGCAGCTCAGATGCATTCTGGGTATCCAGGAATTAGTGTGGCCATAGTCTGATTGTTCCCAAAAGGTCTGAATATTTGTGCCCAAGTTCTCTGGAGAAAAGACAGGAGAAAGACTCATGGTATGGGCCTGCTGTGTTATTGTTGGATCTTTCCTTAAGGGTCCTTAACTTTCTTTTTCTTCAGTGGTCTAGGTACCTGAATTGGGTCAGGTGTGGGAATTGGATGAAAGACCAAAACTGTTTATTGTATCAAGATAGACCTTTTTCACTGATCATGGAAGGTTTTTTTTTTTTTGTTTTGCCTTGTTTTTTTCTGTTACTGTTATAAAAATTAAGGGCAACCCTCTTGGGTCCCCTCCCTCTTCAAAAGTTTTGTACTATCACTTTGCTATCACCCGATAAACTTTACTTTGCTGCCCACCAAAATAAAATAAAATAAAATAAAAGAGTAGAATAAAATAAAATAAAATAAAAGTGGGAATGTAGTAGGTTGTCCATGATCAGCTAGTTGTTTCCCAAGATCTCTGTGGATCAAACCATTCTGATTTCATACCAACCCTGCTGTTTATTCCTAACACTTCCCACTTCGTATTTGTTGGGTAACTGCCACCACTGGGTTGTATCACTCCAGAGTCCTCCCACCCTCCTTGAGATGAGAGTGTATTTCAATTATAGGCCCACCCACTATCATTCCTGGCTTAGAAATGATGGTCAGTAAAGTGCTTTTTAATGATTTTGGCACTCCCCTTATCGATTGTCCTTTAGCTTTGGTAAAGGAGGGGTAATTCTGGGCCTTTTCAAGGCATATAATTTTGGGGTTGGTCAGCAAGATGCATATACAGATTCAATAAGTCATCCTGACTCCTGAGATCATTGAATTTATTCCTCTGGTTTATGCCAAGATATTTCCACTGTCATTCAAATTAATGACAGGTCGGTACTGTATGTAGGTTTGCATAAACCAACACTTCAGATTACTAGAGTAACAGCTACCAGCTGTCAGGGCAAGCACCCTGGATACAGAGTCTCCAGTGAGTACACTCAAACCAAGAAACTCATTTTGATCTGAAATTATATTCTGGGTTTCCTTAGTTAAGTTCTCTCCTAACTCACCTCCATAAATAATCACCTGTTTTTTCCAAGCAATTAAATAGATTCCTGCAACTGTTTTCTTTGGGCAGAACTCCTTTTCCCTAGTTTTTAACTGCTTTTCATCCTCCAGGACCTGTCATGTTTGGACTTTGGTTCTGGTCAAGGGTCAAGAAGGGATTTAAGGGGCGCCTGGGTGGCTCAGTGGGTTAAAGCCTCTGCCTTCGGCTCAGGTCATGGGATCGAGCCCCGCATCGGGCTCTCTGCTCAGAGGGAGCCTACTTCCTCTTCTCTCTCTGCCTGCTTCTCTGCCTACTTGTGATCTCTGTCAAATAAATAAATAAAATATTTAAAAAAAAAAAGAAGGGATTTAAGTTTTCTTTAGCGATGAGGATTCAATCTTATCAATTAAGGATCAAATTCTTCATGTAAGGGAAGTGAGAACACCTCAATGGATTCAACAGACAACACTCTACACTCTTGCTGAGAAATTTAATCTGGTCTCATAAGCTGGATTAAATTTATTGAAAAGAATTTCTCTTAATTGACCCATACTTAGCTGAACTTGCTGAATTAACCAAAACTCTTTCTCCACACTTTAAAAAAAAATTAAGGTAAGATCCACCTAAAATACAATTAACCATTTAAAAGTGTACAGTTCACTAGAAGTTAGTATATTCACAATGTTGTACAACCACCCCTTTGTTCTAGTTTCAAGCGTGGGGCGTTTCTGAGTGCAGAGTTCTGTGTAACTGACCGCTCACATGGCATGCCCATTAAGCTGGTCTGCCTGTCACCCAGCCCTCACCCCAGTGGCCATCCTTCTGTTTCTTAGGCACGCAACAATCTGTTTTTAGAGCCTTCCTACTAGCTCTTCCCCTGCCTTGAATGCTCTCCTGTTTAACCTTAGCATGGCTCACTCCCCATTAGGGTCTTCACTGAAAGGTTGCCAACTGAGAGAACATCCTTGACCCTCGACCTAACATAGCCACAGAATCAAATCACTTTGTTAGACCACCAACCTGTTTTTTTAAAATTTTTTTTTTTAAATTAACATATAATGTATTATTTGTCTCAGGGGTACAGGTTTGTGATTCATCAGTCTTAAAACAACACCCAGTGCTCACCACAACACATACCCTCCCTAGTGTCCATCACCTAGCCATCCCATCCCTCCCGCCCCTCTCCACTCCAGTAACCCTCAGTTTGTTTCCTAAGATTAAGAGTCTCTTATGAATTGTCTCCCTCTCTGGTTTCGTCCTGTTCCACTTTTTCCTCTCTTCCCCTATGATGCTCTGCCTTGTTTCTCAAATTTCACGTATCAGTGAGGTCACATGATAATTGTCTTTCTCTGATTGACTTATTTCGCTCAGCATAATACCCTCTAGTTCCATCCATGTTGTTGCAAATGGCAAGATTTCATTTTTTGATGGCTGCATTATATTCCATTTTGTGTGTGTGTGTGTGTGTGTGTGTGTGTGTACCACATCTTCTTTATCTATTCATCCGTTGATGGGTATCTGGGCTCTCTCCATAGTTTGGCTATTGTGGACACTGCTGCTATAAACAATGGGGTGCAGGTGCCCCTTTGGATCATTACATTTGTATCTTTGGGATAAATACACAGTAGTGCAATTGGGGTCATAGGGTAGCTCTATTTTCAACTTTTTAGGAACCTCCATACTGTTTTCCAGAGTGACTGCACCAGCTTGCATTCCTACCAACAATGTAGGAGGGTTCCCATTTCTCTGTATCCTCACCAACATCTGTTGTTTCCTGACTTGTTAATTTTAGCCATTCTGACTGGTGTGAGGTGGTATCTCATTGTAGTTTTGATTTTTATTTTCCTGATGATGAGTGATGTTGAGCACTTTTTCATGGATCACCAACCTGTTTTAATTATTTACCATGCACTTCATGTATTTCCTTTTTTTTTAGTTGTTTACTTGTTTATTGGCCATCTCCCAGTTGTTATGGGTTGAACCCCCCCCCTTCCTGTGTTGAAGTCCTAACCCCCAGCACCTCAGAACGTGACCTAATTTGGAAAACGGGTTTGTTGCAAATGTAAGAATTAATTAAGACAAGGTTGTACTAGGGATTCCTGGGTGGCTCAGTGGGTTAAGCATCTGCCTTTAGCTCAGGTCATGATGGGGGGCAGGGGCTCCTGGGATCAAGTCCCCCGTGGGGCTCCCAGCTCAGCGAGGAGTCTGCTTCTCCCTCTCCCTCTGCTGCTCCCCCTGCTTGAGTGCTCTCTCTCTAACAAATAACTAAATAAAAATCTTAAAGAAAAAAAAGAGAGAGAGAGAGAGAACCCTTAATCCAATATGACTGGTGACCTTACATAAAGGGAAATCTACACGCAGAGATGTTACGGGAGAAGACCTGCGGACATGAAGAAGGTCGTCTACAGGCCGGGAGAGAGGCCTGGAGCAGATCCTCCCCTCAGAGCCCTCAAGAGGAACCAAGCCTGCCCACAACTGGACTTCTAACCGCAAGACCTGCGGAACAATGAATTTCTGCGATTGAAGCCCGTTTGTAGTACTTTGATGCCGCAGCCCCGGCCCACGGATGCACCCCCTGAGAGAACTCGGCTCCGGGGGCAGCAAGCTGGTCTTGTTCGCAGCTGTCCCACAACCCGCGGTGTCGGTACTGAGCCCGCGGCACTCCGCCCTCTAACGTTTCCGGTGTATCCATGAACCTGGAAGCTTTTCAGGGGAACAGAGTGTTGCGGGGTTAAGTGGATGAAATCCTTTCCCTCATTTCCAGAATGTTCGCGGAGCGCCGGCAAGTGGAATGTGTGCGGACTGACGGGTCAGAGGTCCTGCTCTCCAGGCCGCTGGAACCCGCACAACGCGCTCTTGGCTCTCAGCACAAAGACGCTGTACTTCGCAGGTCCCTCAGTGGGACTGAGAAGACCCCCGCCGAGCTCCAGCCTTCGGCAATCGCCGTTTCCTGGTATCTCGGTACTTGTAGTTTTGTCCACTCTGTCTTCGCGGGAGAAGGGAACGCTGAGACCACAACTCCCGTCACCGAGCGAGCGCCGACGCGGTCAGAGCGCAGCCTCCAGAGGGGAGCTGGCGCCATTGACTAACCTGCTAGCCGCAGGGCCCGCCTTCCTAAGCCCAGGAGCCCCTGTGATTGGTCAGCTGCCTCGCCTCTCACGGAGGGGGCGACAGGTGAATGAAAGGGGGGCGTGTCGGTGCGCGGAGCTCGACAGCCCGGCGGCTGGATCCCGCTGAAAGGTGAGAGCCAAGAAGCGGGTTCGCGCTGCAGCTTTCATTGGTTTGGGGAGGATTGGGGCGCCGCGAGAGGTCGGCCTTGGGTGGAGGGAGCGGGCAGGGAACTCCCCTCTAGGTCGGCCTCCTTTGGACCTCTCGGCCCTGGCTACTCCCGAGACCCCCTCCGCGTGAACCTGAGCTGGATGACCGACCCTCCCTCCCCTCCCGCGTGGGGAGGGGTAGCGTGGCGCGGCGGTAGCTGTCCCCCATTCGCTGGCATTGGGCTCTCCCTGGCGCGTCGTCCGGCTGTGTGGTCCTGGTGCCCGCCCATGGCGATGCGGGGGATGGGGCGGGGGGCGGGGGGGGGGGAGATGAGGACTTGGCCAGGCTGGGGCAGTGCTCACCTCAGCGATGGTCACTTTGTCTGCAGGAGGCCATGGGAGGGGCAAGGCCCCAGTTCCCCACCCTCAGGAGCCAAAGACAGGTCCAGTAACTGGTTCCCGTGATCTCCGCAGGGTCGTCTGGCTCTAGAAGGGGGCGGGGGGGGGATCCCCTTGTCTTGGGAACAGTTTAGCAGGTGAACCGAAGATGCAGTTGACCCCGAAATTTTTCCGGTGGAAATGGAAACTCTTCTCCTGTGTCGTTCCCCTCCATGCGTTGGGAGAGGAGTGACTTCCCCAACCCTTTTGGGGAGTCAGGTTGGGCATAGTGGTTAGCATGTCAACTCTGGAATGAAACTAATTTTGGTTCCAATCCCAGCTTGGGCGTGTAAGCTATAAATCTGACCCTCAATTTCCTCCCTTGAAAAGGAGGGTACAACGATTATATCTACTGCATTAGGTTATTGTGAGATAAAACTTAATGCTTGTAAAGTACTTCTTACAGTGCTTCATGAGGAGTGGTATTCAGTAAATGCTAGCAATCGATGAGCAGTTTCCTGTTTTCTTTTTAAGATTTTATGTATTTACTTAAAGATTTTATTTATTTATTTATTTATTTATTTATTTGAGACAGAGAGAGAGGTGGGGAGGGGCAGAGGGAGAGGGAGAAGCAGACTCCCCAGTGAGCAGGGAGCCCCATGCAGGGCTCTATCCCAGAACCTCGAGATCATGACTGGAGCTGAAGGCAGACAACCAACTGAGCCACTCAGGTGTCCCTTATTTATTTATTTTAGAGAGAGGGAGAGAGAGTGTGTGCGTGAGCGGTAAGGAGGAGCAGAACGGGAGGAAGTTGGAGGGGTAAGGATCTCAAGCTGGCTCTGTACTGAGCACTGAGCGGAGCCAGACCAGGCGCTTCATTAATCTCACGGCCCTGAAATCATGACCTGAGCCTGAAACCAACAGTCCAACGCTTAACCATTGAGCCACCCAGATGCGTACCCCCACTTTTTTTTTTTTTTTTTTTTTTTTTTTGATGAGCAGATATTCACTATTCTCAGGTTGCTGAGACTGAAGGAGTCTTATTAGAGTTAGTGAGTGGAATTCAAGTCTGGTTTTGGTACCTGAATGAAGATAGTGGTGGGATCCGGGTAGGATTCCCTGGGGAATGTGAGAGTATGTTACAGGCAGGAGTGTTGGCATGTGCTCTCTCCTGGAGGACGTGCACTGTACCTGGTTCATTTTTCTAATCCTGGCATCTTCCTTGTGTCAGACATTGTATGGAGCCAGTCACTGTTGAATTGAAACAGTGAGAGGGCTGGGGGGAAGAGAGGAGTCGCTGCCAGAGTGTGGCTAAATGTACTTTCTGAGAGCAGTACAGGCAGAGAGCTTTTTTCCAAGGAGAAGTAGTGATCCTCAGCATGTCGCGGGGATGTAGGACACTGAAGGCAAGTGATATGAATAACAATTTCCACCGTATATGCCAAGTATAGGGTTGGGGACAGACTTTTGCAAAGTTAGGGAGTATTTATGTGACCCAGTAGAATCTACATTATTTGGAGCAAGAAAGCCAAAGGAGATGGGTTTGGGTACCACTGCTGGAAAAGAGCATCTTCCAGTGAAAGATGGAAGTGCCCTGGAGATAAAACCATTCTTCAGGCTAAGAGGCGTTGTACCTACACTGGTTTATCTCCCTGGTTTGCCAACTTCTTATCCCTCTGCCCTTCCTCCTTTCTCCCCTTTGTTTAAAAAGAGAAAATGAAAGAAATACATACGCTTAGTAAAACACCCTAACAGTATAGAGAGGTTGAAAACAAAGAGCGAAGGTCCCTCCACATACCTCTTACCCTTAATCGCTCTTCTCAAGCGTATCTGCTGTGAACTCGTGCTTGTATAACCTTATGGAGGAAAAATCCATGCATATGTGGACAGGATCATATAGTACATTTTGTTTTGCATCTTGCCTTTCTCTCTCTCTCTTTCTTTTTAAAAAAGATTTTATTTGTCAGAGAGAGAGAGCACAGGCAGGCAGAGGCAGAGAGAGAAGCAGGCTCCCCGCTGAGCAAGGAGCCCAATGCGGGACTCGATTCTAGGACCCTGGGATCATGACCTGAGTCGAAGGCAGTGGCTTAACAGACTGAGCCACCCAGGCGCCCCTTGCCTTTTTCTCTTAATGTATCTTGGTGACCTTTCCATAATGAACACACACAACTCTAGCTCATTAAAAACGTGGTTGCATAGTATTCACCTGTGTGATTGTACCTCATTGATTTAACTTGTCCCCTACTGGTGGACATTTCAGATCATTTTTACTTTTGCGCTAGTACAAAAACCTCGTGAATGGACATCTTTGAACTTGTAATTTGGTGTTTTTTGGCAACATATCCGAAAGTTTAAATTTTTACATTGAAATGTCTGGGACAAAAGAAGTGTGCATTTAAAAAAAATTTTACATTTTATATTTATTTATTTATTTATTTATTTTTAAATTTTGAGAGAGAGAGAGAGCACATACATGAGCCGGGCAGGGGGTAGGGACAAGGGCAGAGGGGGAAGGAAAGAGAGAGAATCTTAAGCAGGCTCCACGCTGGACCTAACTACCGGCTTGACTCAGGACTTGATCTCACAACCCTGAGATTGTGCCCTGAGCCAAAATCAAGAGTCAGGTGCTTGACCCACTGAGCCACCCAGTTACCCCCAAAGAAGTGTGCATTTAAAGTTTTTTTTTTAAGATTTTATTTATTTATTTGGCAGAGATAGAGAGAGGGAACACAAGCAAGGGGAGTGGGAGAGGGAGAAGCTGGCTTCCTGCTGAGCAGAGAGCCCATTGAGGGACTCCATCTCAGGACCCTGGGATCATGACCTGAGCTGAAGGCAGAAGCTTAATAGCTGAGCCACTGAGGTGCCCCTAAGTTTTAATAAATATTGCCAAATTCCTCTCTGAAATGGTGTTCCAAATTACATCTGCATCAACAGTGGATAGTAGCACATTGAAAAAATGTGATTTTTACCAGTCTGATAGGCTTTCTTTTGGTTCTTTTTCTTTTTCTTTCTTTCTTTCTTTTTTAACATTTTGTTTATTTATTTGAGAGGGAGAGTATGAGCGGGGTAGGGAAGAGCAGAGGGAGAGGGAGAAGCTGACTTCCCATTGAGCAGGGAGTGTGACAGCTGGGCTCTATGCCAGGACCAATTCTAGGACCGATCCCAGAACCCTGGGATCATGACCTGAGCAGAAGGCAGATGCTTAACCAACTGAGCCACCCAGGCGCCCCTTTCTTTCAGTTCTGAAGAAGAGTGGAGTGTGATACTGAAATGTTGCATTTTCTTATATATGTTTTTCCCTTCATATATTTTTTTAAGATTTTACTTATTTATTTGAATGACGAAGATCACAAGTAGGCAGAGAAGCAGGCAGAGAGAGAGGAGGAAGGAGGCTCTCCGCAGAGCGGAGAGCCCGATGCGGGGCTCGATCCCAGGACCCTGGGATCATGACCTGAGCCGAAGGCAGAGGCTTTAACCCACTAAGCCACCCAGGTGCCCCTCCCTTCATATTTTGATAGCCAAAGGCAAGGGCAGGAACTGCAGGGAAGGCTTGGCTGGAGCAGTCAGAAGAGGTGGGAATGACAGTGAAACCTTAGTCCTGGACAAATTTCAGGGTTGATATTTTTGGGAATAGTAGAATTGTGCAGCTATTTGGCAGTTTTCCTCCTTTCTGAACCAAATGTTAATTTTAACTACTTTGTTTAAGAAAAAAATTCCAGAAATTATGACATAACTTCCTTGACTTTAAAATGAATATAAACAGATAAGAATCATCTCGATGACTTAGGCCCATCAATATGGCTATATTTAGTGCTACAGGCTATAATTTAGTGCTGTCCTTAGGCCATTTTGAATATGTAGGAGCATTTAATATGCTTAGCTACATGGCCTTAGGTTGATATTTTGAAAAAAATTCCTGGTTCTATTTTTTTTTTTAAAGATTTTATTTATTTATTTGACAGACAGAGATCACAAGTAGGCAGAGAGGCAGGCAGAGAGAGAGAGGAGGAGGAAGCAGGCTCCCCGCTAAGCAGAGAGCCCGATGTGGGGCTCAATCCCAGGACCCTGGGATCATGACCTGAGCCGAAGGCAGAGGCTTTAACCCACTGAGCCACCCAGGATCCCCCCCTGGTTCTATTTTTAAAGTAACTTTTTTACCTTTTCCTAGCTGTCAGTTCTCACTTTTGTCAGTTTACTTGCTTAGAGACACTCTTCTACTTCTCTCCCTATTGGGTTGTCTAGTTTCTAAACTTAATGCATCACTTGCTATAAATACATAGAAAGTAGGTGTGAATAGCCACTTAATAAGGTTGTTGGGGGTCTGGTCTGTGCAATTAGTCTGTCTGTGCAATTAGTACACAGACCTTGGGGAGTCTCTTTTCCCAGTGGAAGGGCCCTTTTTGTAGGGAGGGAGTGTCTGATTTCTGGCTGTGTGAGTTATGGTTTTGTTGCATTGTAGAAAGGAAGAGTGCTAAGGAGTTGGTTGTGGTTGGCAGCTCCAACTAGGCCTTTGTGATTCCAGTAGAGGGAGATGATGTACTTGGTTGTAGATACTTCTCTGTGCTCCATGTGTCAGTATGGAAAAGGAATAGTTGATGGCCAAGGTGATGGCCAAGTTTGGCTGCTTGTTGCTCAAAAGACCACTACTCAAGAGAGGAGCCTGGCCACCTGGGGAGAAGGCGGGCTCTTGTCCAAAAGCCAACTCTGAGTTTTCTGCCTGGCCTAGAGATTTTTTTTTTTTTAAGATTTTACTAGGGCACCTGGGGGCCTGCTTCCCCCTCTATCTCTGCCTGCTGTTCTGCCTACTTGTGATCTCTCTCTCTCTGTCAAAGAAATAAATAAAATCTTTTAAAAAAGTATTGATTTCTTTGACAGAGAGAGACACACAGCGAGACAGGAAACACCAGCAGGGGGAGTGGGAGAGGGAGAAGCGGGGGTGGGGGGGGGGGGGGGGGGGGGGAGGGGGGGGGGCTTGAAACCAGGACCCTGGAGACACTTCACAACTGAGCCACCCAGGTGCCCTGGCCTAGAGATTTTTATTTTTATTTATTTATCTTTTTTAAAAGATTTCATTTATTTATTTGTCAGAGTGAGCACAGGCAGACAGAGTGGCAGGCAGAGGCAGACGGAGAAGCAGACTCCCGCTGAGCAAAGAGCCCAATGTGGGACTTGATGCCAGGATGCTGGGATCATGACCTGAGCTGAAGGCAGCGGCTTAACCAACTGAGCCACCCAGGCATCCCTGGCCTAGAGATTTTTAAAGGGGTTTAATCAGTTAAGGGAGTTCAGTGGTCTTTGACATTTCTTGATGATATGAAACTCAATGATGCTAGCTACAGAATTATCTCAGTACACAGAGGTTGTGCAAGAAGGTCTGGCTCCTGGCTACCCCGGGGTTGTGCAAGAGTACTCTGATCTTTCTGCAAAGGAGGGCAAGGTTTACAGATGCGCAAAGGGAGGTCAGTAGAGTCATCTGCGTGACCTTAAAAAAGAAAAACATTTTGTTAAAAGATTGCCAGGCTAATCAGAAAGCTGAGGCAGCTTCAAACAGACTTGCTGGCCCCTGTGGCCTGGGAGAGTTCTCTGGTTCATTTTCCAAGGCCAGTGGTCTGCAAATCTCAAAGAAAGCAAATGAGTTTGGTCATAGATCAAGGGCCTTAGGTCGGTAAGCAAGGAGTTGTGTTAACTTGAAGCACATTAACCCTTAAGACCAGCTACAGTGCTGTGGCGGGATGGCTCTGTGGTTTGTGTGATGGGAAGCAATGGAAGCGAGAGCTCAGTGAAGAAGGTCAGTGTCTGTCTTTCTCATCAGCCGTAGGGTTTTAAACTTGATTTATACCTGTTCTACTCAGCAGTTAAGCAGGGAGTCTTCCGGGATGCCTGGGTGTCTCAGTTGGCTAAGCATCTACCTTTGGCTCAGGTCATGATCCCAGGGTCCTGGGATCGAGTCCCGTATCGGGCTTTTTGCTCAGCAGGAAGCCTGCTTCTCCCTCTGCCTGCTCTGCCTGTTGCTCCCCCTGCTTGTGCTCTCTCTCTCTCTCTGACAAATAAATAAATATATATATATATAATTTTTTTTTTTTAAAAGAAGGGAGTCTTCCTTTGTACTTAGCCAACCTCCTTCGTCCAGAGCACTCTGCCAGGTTCTGTGAGGCATAGCAAATGAGCTAAGATGTGGCTCATACCTTCAAAGGCTTGGAGTCCACTGATATTCAAGGGACAGGACATTTTAAAATTTGAGGGAATGAACCAATGGCAGTGGACTGTCAGTTGGGAGTCTCTCATTTGCAAGAGATAGAAAACCCAACTCAGACCAGCTAAGGCAAAAAGAGACTTAATTGGCTTCTGGCCCAGCATGAGTTGGGGCTCAGATGGTGTCCCTGTTCCTCCTGCCTGAGCTGGACTATCTTCTTTGTCAGGCTGGCTCCCCTGGTGGCGAGGCAGCATCTCAGAAGAGATGGAACCCCCAGTAAACGCGCATTGCTTTTCATTGCTCTGACCAAGCCACGTGGCCATGTCTGAGCTAATTCCTGCACTCAGAAGGTGGGATACCTTAGGGCGCCTGGGTGGCTCAGTGGGTTAAAGCCTCTGCCTTCTGCTCGGGTCATGATCCCAGGGTCCTGGGATCAAACACGCATCTGGTTCTCTGCTTAGTAGGGAGCCTGCTTCCTCCTCTCTCTCTCTCTGCCTACTTGTGATCTCTGTCCGTCAAATAAATAAATAAAATCTCGAAAAAAAAAAAAGCAGGTGAGATACCTTGATTGTGTTAGCCTCTGTTCTATCTAGAGCCTGGGGGGATGGCACCAGCTTGATGCAAATCACCTTGGCCAAGAATGGGGGAGGGGTGGATCTCTCAGCCCGACAGGGCACTAAAACGGTAAGAATGGTGACTGCATGCTGGCTAGCCCAAGAATCTACCATGCTTCCTTGAAGGGATGATAATAGGGGTGTGCTGAGATAGGCGAGTATAGATAGTCTCCAAGTTCCATGCCAGGATTGAGCTGTAAGTATTAGATTTGGGAATTATCTATATTTTGAGTCTTGAAGAAAGTAGAGTGTAGACATAAGAGCAGAAACTCCAGGGGATAACTGACCTGGTTTTGAGTCTTGGCTCTGTTCCAGCTGGGTCATCTCCTACCTTCTCTAAGTCTCCGATTTCCTTATCAGAAAAATGGGGACAGCATGGATCTTTTATCATTGGCTTTTTATAAAAATTCATTGAGAGAGTCCATGTAAAATGTGCAGTTTGTCCTGGTTATTTTTGTTGTTTTTCATAAATTCACCCCGTGGGACCACCTCTAGATTTTTGTTAGATCCCCAAATAGCAGGTATCATAAAGACACTATTGAATCGGTGTTTGGGAGAAGAATGAGGAAAAAAAAATTAAAGCTGAGCATCTTATTTGTAAGGTTGGGATTGGTGAATTAACTGGAAAAAAAATTCTTGGCAGAGATACAGGCCACGCCAGAGCAGCCGCCGCTGGTGGAGCAATGGAGATGCAGTCCTATTACGCGAAGCTGTTGGGGGAGCTGAATGAACAGCGCAAGCGGGACTTTTTCTGTGACTGCAGCATCATTGTGGAAGGGCGGATCTTCAAGGCCCACAGGAACATTCTGTTTGCCAACAGCGGCTACTTCCGAGCCCTGCTCATTCACTACATTCAGGACAGCGGGCGGCCCAGCACAGCGTCCCTGGACATCGTCACCTCCGACGCTTTCTCCACGATCTTAGACTTCCTGTACTCTGGCAAGCTGGATCTGTGCGGGGAGAACGTGATCGAAGTGATGTCGGCTGCCAGCTACCTGCAGATGAACGACGTGGTGAACTTCTGCAAGACGTACATCAGGTCGTCCCTCGATATCTGCCGGAAGATGGAGAAGGAGGCGGCAGCGGCTGCAGCGGCGGCCACGGGGGCTCATCAGGGTGATGGTGGAAGCCCTAGTTCAGGCAGGGAAGGGACCTCCTGCGATGCCAAGAGCTTGGGCTCCTCCACAGCCGAGGGAGAGGAGAGCGTGGGCTGTCCCAGAGAGTCCCCTTGCAGTGACTGCAGAAGCGGCCACCGGCTGGGACAGGTGGTGAAGGACAGCCAGGGCAGCGGCCCCGCTGACCATGACCTCTCTATTCTGCCCAAACAGATAGAGCCCAAGGTAGAGTTTGACGCTGACGAGGTGGAGGTAGAGGGCGGCGAGCCGCTGCCGCCCTATGCCACCCCGCTCGGCCTGGCCCACATGGACGAGGCTCTGCCCGGTGGCCAGGCCGTGGACTTGGCTTACGGTAACTACCACGTGAAGCAGTTCCTGGAGGCACTCCTGCGCAACAGTGTGGTCCCCAGCAAAGACGAGCCAGACCATCCCTTTTCTCGGAGTTTGGAGGGAAGACCGGATGGTGCACCAGGAGCCATTAGTTCCATGATGGATGTCCACACGGACTGGTATGGGGAGGACTCAGGTGAGCTCCATGAGCATTCAGCATCTCTGCTGGTCCTTCAGCATGCGCACCTGGGCCTTGTCGGCTCCGAGCATCATGGTCATTGTCATTGCCACTGCCGTCATCATCCTGTCATCTCCACCACCATGATTACTGCCACATTATCCCTACCCCCACCAAGAGGTATTCATTGAGCACCTGCTGTATGTAGAGCATTGTCTCTTCCTCCGTGGTAGTATTCTACCTCTACGACTTGGGTCAAATCAGCCAATCTCTTTGGAGCTGTTTTGTTTAGGAGGTAATCATCCCTGCCTTGCCTTTCTCACAGGGTTGAGGACCGAATGAAAAGGTTCTCAGCATTTTTTCTCATGTATGATCACATGTTCCAGACAGGTAAGAGACTGATATTTCTGTGAGGCACTTAGTGTGTCATGGTCAATGGTGCTGTCTACCTGAGAATATCTAAAATGCATTGGTATTTGGCTTTATGTGAGTAAGTTTCTTATATCCTTTGGTAGGCTTTAAAAAATAATTAATAGTAATAACCTGTTATTAATATATTATAATTATAATTAATAATAATCAACATATTGATACTATATAATAATCTTTTAATTATTAATGTTGATATTTCCAAAGACATGTGTGTTTTAATTAAATCATCAACCTTAAACTAGCTTTTATATAAAATATTTTCCTTTGGTAGGCTTTTGTGTTTTAAGAGCACTTTGTTGTCTCCCTGAACAACTCTGAGAGATGAGTTGACGTGACTAACTCCTCTTAACAGGCGGGGTAATTGTGTTGCAAAATGTCTTGTAGAAGATTGAAATAGACTTGGCTGCCACCTTACTGATGAAAGTACCCTATAGCTTCCAGAACCTCAAGCCAAGAAATTAATGAATCCCAGTTTAAATTCACTCTTCAATACTGAACAGTGAAAGCACTTTAGATAAAGGAGATCAGCCACTTTTATTCGTTACTAAATGGCTATCTCGAGATGTTTAATTTCATTTTTTAAAGCAAGAACACTGTATGTCTGATTACAACTAGGCTTGAAAACTCGAGAAAATACTGTTTCCGAGCCTCAGGGACACTGGCTTAACCAGCATTTAGAAGGTAGTGGCTGTTTTCATGAACACGCTGTAGGAACAGCTTGACATCTCATTTCCGTGCAGAATAGCACTTCACAGACAGTGACCATACTTTTACATCCATTAGACCCTCATGAATTTGGCAGAAGAGTGGAGAAACTGAGACCCATGAGGGTTTGGGGGAATTTCCTAAGAATGCAGAGCTGGTAAGTGGTAGAGCTAAAGCGAGAAACCTGGGCTGGCTTCATTTTATTCAGACACACCGTGCAGACAGCACAAATGAACAGAGGATATCAGTGCTATGATTTTACCTTTCAGCCTCTCTGCCTATAAGCACAAACATTAAAAAAGAATAATGCAGCCATATGCCCTTGTCGTTTAAGTCCAGTCGATCAGTCTGTAAAGTCAGGTTTCCAACTAGAAGGTGCTGTGGTCAAGGCAGCCACCCTGGCCCCTGGCCATGCCAAGGTCTGCCAAGTTTTGATCCCACTCACATGGATCCTGGGCAAATGTATTCCGAATGTCAAGGCGAAGAGTAGGACTGATGTGTTCGGTCATTCATTTATTTGCTCAGATATTTAAGGACCTTCATGGTAAAGATACAAAGGTGAGTCAGGCACGGATTCAGCCCTCAAAGTGCTGGCGTTGTCTTTGAGGAGGTAAGATGTGTGTCACTGCCATCACTTGATAGAGAGACACTAGAGCTGGAAGGCGGATGGAGGTGTGACTTTCACAGTAGTCCAAAACAGGAGAACTGGCTTCTGCCTGGGAGATCAGGGAGGCATTATGAAAGTGGCCTCTGAGGCTAAGGAAAGGGGAGAAATTGATTGGATTGATTATTGGGCCCAATTATGGGAAACCTTAAATGCTAAGAGGTGAGGTTTTGTCTGTAGGCGCAGGGGAATTTTTTGGTAGTTACTGAGCTTGGGGGTGTGCAGGTCCTGTGCTTGGGGGAGATTAATTTGGCCTCAGCACCAGATGGTGTGGAAATGGGAGTTGAGGGCAGGGAGACAGTCAGGCGGGTGTCGCGATCATTCTGTATCCATACCTCTAGGTCCAACCATGTTGTTGCAAATGACAAGATCTCATCCTTTTTTATGTCTGAGGAATATTCCACCGTGTGTGTGTGTGTATGTGTGCACACACACATACTTTCTAAAATCACAATTTCTTTATCCATCCATCTATCAATAGACACAGGCTGCTTCCATATCTTAGCTATAGTAAATCATGCTGCAATAAACATGGGGGCCCAGATATCTTTTCAAGTTAGTATTTTTGTGTTCTTTGGGTAAATTCCCCATAGTGGGATTGGAGAGACCTACATACTGTTTTCCACAGTGGCTGTGCCACTTTGCATCCCACCAGCAGTGCACAAGGGTTCCTTTTTCTTCACATGCTTGCCAACACTTGGTAGTTCTTTTTGATTCTAGTCATTCTGACAGGTGTAAGATGGTAGCTCACTGTGGTGTTGATTTGTATTTTCCTGATGATAAGTGATATTAAGCATCTTTTCCTATGTCTGATGGCCATTCCATATGTCCTCTTTGGAAGAGTGTCTACTCAAGTCCTTTGCCTATTTTTTAATCAGATTGGTTTTTATTTTTATTTTTTTAATTTTTTAAAAAGATTTTATTTATTTATTCGATAGAGATCACAAGTAGGCAGAGAAGCAGGCAGAGAGAGAGGGGGAAACAGGCTCCCTGCTGAGCAGAGAGCCTGATGCAGGGGTCAATCCAGGACCCTGAGATCATGACCTGAGCCAAAGGCAGAGGCTTTAACCCTCTGAGCCACCCAGGTGCCCAAGAGATGCTATCTTATTTAGTGTTGACAAGGAAAGCCTTTCTAACAAGTTGCCTTTGAGAAGAAACTGCAAGGGAGGGGGAGAGCAAACTGCAAGGCAAATCAGAGAGAAGAACATTCTGGGTGAGTGAAGAGCAAGGTGCAAAGGCCCAGGAGCGGGTCACAGTTGGCAAGTGAACGAGAGGAACCTCAGGGTGCTGCTGGGGCTGGAGTGGAGTGGGCAAGGCAGAGAGTGCCAGGGGATGAGGTCAGACCAGGTGGACTCCTAAAGTCCAGGAGAAGGCCTTTGGGTCTTCCTCTGAGAAAGGACACCACTAGAGGGTCTCAGCTGAGAGTGACTTGAAGTGCCATATCGTAAAAGGATCGCTGTGGGTAGTGTATGTCGTAATCTCCAAAGTGGTCTTCTTGGCTAGGACTGTACTACCTCTCAAGGTCGAACAGACCAGATTTCCTAATGGCTTGTATGAGTGGTATGAGAAAAAGAGAAGTTAAGGGTGATCCTCAGGTCTGTAGCTCGAGTAGTTGATTTAAACATGTTATGTTTGCGATGCCTCTTGGATCTCCAGATGGAGATGTTCACTAAGCAGTTGCATCCTGTCTGCTTGGGGTTTCAGGGGTGGGGGGAATCACAGCTGAGCTATACATTTGGAAGTCATTAATGGGTCCATGGAATTTGAAACCTATAGATCCCGTGAACTTATGGGTGTAGAGGGAGAAGTCAAGAGATTTACGCACTGTGCCCTGGGATACTCCAACATGTAGAGGTCAGAAAAATAGGGCCCGGTCAAGGAGATGGGGAGGGGGCAGGCAGGGAGGTAGGAGGAGAATCGAGAGTGATGGGTGTGCCAGGAGGAGAAAGTGTTTCAGGAGAAAGGAGACATAAGCTATGTCCAGGTCTGCATGGAGGCAGAGAGAGAACTGATCACTGGGGAGTTCATTGGCAGGCTTGACCAGAGTAGTGTCGATGATGGCGGGGGGTGGGGGTGGCAAGAGACCAAAGTGCTTGAAACAGAGCTGGGGAAGTAGAGGTGAAGACAGTGAGTATTGATGCTTCTTTCAAGTGGTTTTGCTGGGAAGAGGACAGAGAAGTGCGCCAGCAGCTGAAGGGGTATATGAGGTCAAGGTTTTTATGAAGGTGGAGGTTCTAAAAGCCTGTTTGTTTAGTGATGGGAACGATCCAGGAAAGGAAGATAACTGATGGTGGGAGAGAGAGACATTTGATAGAGTGCGGGCCGGCGGGGTTCCTGTCCAGTGGTGAGGATGGTCTGGTGGAGGACAGTTGATTCATAGGAACAGGAGTGGAAGCAGACCTTATGTGTTCAGGGGTGTGGGGGAAGGCTTGGGGGTGGCTGGGAGCATGTAGAGGTTCTCTTCTGATTGCTTCTCATAAGTTAGAAGCAAAGGTGGGGGCGCCTGGGTGGTTCAGATGGTTAAGTGTCTGTCTTCAGCTTAGGTCATGATCTCAGGGTCTTGGGATCGAACCCCACGTCAGGCTCCCTGCTCAGTAGGGAGTCTGCTTCTTCCTCTCCTTCTGTCTCTCTCCTCTCTTTTTCTCTGTCTCTCAAATAAATACATAAAATCTTAAAAAGAAGAAGCAGTAGCAGCAGCAAGGACAGCGCGGAAAGGGAGGAGGGGACAGTGAGGGGGTGGAGACCTGAGCAGAGGGAGGGTGTGGAATAGTCCCCGAGGAGTGGGAGAGAGTGAGTCAGGGGAATATTTAGGGTGCTTGGGCAGAACCAAGGGCTCTGATATTGGTGCTCAGAGGGTGACGGTTAGATGGATTCAAAGCGAGACCAGAACACACAGTTGTGTATATTTCACCGGTGATGTTAACTTGCCTTGTTTCAGGTATGGAATGGGCATAGACTTGTATTTAACCAGAATTTAGGTTTAACCAGGTGAATACAGACAGAGGGAGAGAGAGGACCCAGGCAGTTAAGGGTGGATGTGAAGGAGTGATTTCAGTGATGGACTGGGGGCACTGTACTGGGGAAGTAGAGGCATAAGGCCCCAAGGAGGGGAAGGACAGTAAAATGGTGGCAGAGTCTATTGGCTTGGTCCCAACTGAGAAGGGGCACTTAGGGGGTGAGCTGGAAACCTATGAAATAGGAATTGGAAAGTGGGGTGCTTGATATGTGGCCTGTGGAGCAAATGCAGCTATTGGAAATATCTGGGTAGGGGGCCATGATTCTCCCTCTCAGCTACACACTAGGCAGAGGGCTTTAAAAATCTAAAGTGAATTCATTACTTTCTTGTCTATGCTTCTTCATCATTTGGACTTTGCACGTGTTATATTACATTGCATGAATTTGTTTACATGTCTTTCTTTCATGCCAGACTCAACATCTTGAGGGAAGAAATGGGTGTCTTGGTAAAGATGGACCTTGTTAGCACAGCGTCTGGCATGTATAGGTGTTCAAATGAACGGTTGTATTGGTGAGATCAGACCATGAGAGAGGAAGGAAAGTGTGGTAATTCTTACTTTTCTGATGAAGATAGAGTTAACAGTTGGTCTTTCCAAGGACTAATGCTGGACCCATTTTACATAATGTTTTGGTAGATAATTGAGAAGAAAAATAAAGTGTAATGCCAGGCTAGTGGGATTGGATAGCAGGAAGATTCCACAACACTGGAGGAGTGAGCAGGAAACTGGCATCTTCGACCCAATGCGCTCAGTGAGAAATTAAATAATCCAACATACATAGGTAATTACGAGCCAAGAGCTGCTGCTTTATTCTAGAAAACAGGTTTTGGAGTCACTATAGATGATGCAAAATGTTAGGCATTATCAGGCTGGGAATTCAAGACGGGAGAAAATAATCTCCACCCTTGGGTTGAGTTGTGTTGAGAATGACGATGGGTTCTCACTTGGGATTCGGCTTGCCATACATTTGGCAGCACCTCCAAAAAGATAAAGCCCAGGTAGTTATCCTGAGAAGGTCCCAGAGAAAAGGAGCTACTCCGGTGTTGAGAGAAACCGCAGAGCCTGGACTACTTCATGAATAAAGAAACACCAAGGAGAGGATGATGGTAACAAAAATGGCTGACATTTCTGAGCTCTTACTATGTGCTAGGTGCTGTGCTCTAGCTATTACTTCATTTCATTCACAGTCTTTTAAGGTGGGAACTAGTATCATCCCTATTTTACAGATGAGAAAAGTGAGGCACAGAGAAGTTAAGGGAGTTGTCCAAAGTCATATGGCTGGTAAATGGAGGAGCGGGGACTTGAACCCAGATTTCAATGCCTGGAAATCCTGAGTCACTAATGCCTTCCTGTAGGATGTGGTATGACCAAAGTCTATTAAATCCTGAAGGTTGTGGATAGAGGGGACACGTCTTGGAATACTGTAGTAAAGGTACTTGGGAAACTTGAAAGAACAGTTTTGTATGTGGGGGGATAATCGTGTTGTCACCTTAATGGTTGTACAAGCAAGGTGGGGAAAAAAAGAGTTGCAAAAAGATTTAAGTGAACCTCTGGATGTTTGACGATTTCGGATCTATAGACTTTTTTTTTTTTTTT
>NW_019154093.1:4192926-4335413 GCF_002288905.1 Enhydra lutris kenyoni
TCCTGCTGAGCAGAGAGCCCGATGCAGGGCTCAATCCCAGGACCCTGGGAGCATGACCTGAGCTGAAGGCAGAGGCTTAACGACTGATCCACCCAGGCGCCCCCAGATCAATAGACTTAATATGAATTCCAGTTGAAAGTGTGCATCACAGTACACATCTGCATTGCCTGGAACTCTTCTTAGGCCCTCTCGTCCTAGAATATATGCATCCTGATCCAGGGGTCTGACTCATCATAACAGAGGGTTCCAAACTTTTGAGGGTCATGAAATCAATTCAGGAGGTCAGTGTTGGTCGGATCAGGCTGCCACAGCAGAATGCCACAGATTGAGTGGCTTAAACAACAGAGATTTATTTTCTCACAGTTCTGGATGCTCGGAGTCCAAGATCAAGGTGCCGGTAGGGTTGTTTTCTTCCTGGCTAGCGAATGACTACCTTCTTGCTGGTCCTCATATGGCCTTTTCCACTGTGTATGAACAGAGAGAGAATGAGATCTCTGGTGTTCCTCAAATTATAAGGACGCCAGTCCTATCAGATTAGAGATCCACCTTTAAGACTTCATTGAACCCTAACTATCTCCCTATCTCCAAATATCGTCACCCTGGAGGTTAGGGCTTCAATGTATGAATTTGGGGGGGATGCAACTCCATGCATAACAGGGTCTCCATCAGCACTGCCTGCAAATGAAAACAGAGACTATAGACACTGTCAGAATGAGGGTTATTTTGGGAATTTTCCAGTTATCCACTTGAAGACATGTGACTCCTGAGGTTGTAATGTGTCTCTAACTATGAGCCACAGAGAAGTTTGAAAGCCATATGTCATTCCTTGCAACCTTGTATCAGAATCCCACTTTACCCTCTGGCTGACTGGCAGCCAGACAAAGACTTGGATTTTGTAGTGTCTTGCTGTGAGCTGGTGGTAAAGGTGATGTCCTCTGTCTGGGTCCGGGCTGGCGAAATTCCCCAGGTCCCGATCACCTGTTGGAGGGTGGGCAGTGTCACTGATGCTTATAACCCATTTGGTTCCCCAGGTGACGTGCTGGTGGTCCCCATCAAGCTTCACAAGTGTCCTTTCTGCCCTTACACCGCCAAACAGAAAGGCATCCTTAAGCGGCATATCCGCTCGCACACAGGTGAGCGGCCCTATCCCTGTGAGACCTGTGGCAAGAGGTTCACGCGACAGGAGCACCTGCGGAGTCACGCCCTGAGCGTAAGTGTCTGGGCTGGAAAATCTCTTGTGGTGGGTGGGGGGAGGGCTCCTGAGATTTGCCTAAGATGAGGGTGAACCAGCCTGCCCATTACTTCTCTGTCCACTGGAGTATTTTCAGAGAACTTTAAACATGTGTTTCTACTTAATTAAAGCTGGGTTGATGGCGCTTAGAGAAAGTTAAAACTTATATAAGAGACTAGTTTTCTTAGACTCAAAAAGAGGTTTTTTTTTTGGTTTGTTTTTTGTTTTTTTGTTTTTGGTGTTATTTATTAGAGAAAGGGCGAGAGAACACAAGCAGAGGGAGCTGCAGAAGGAGAGGGAGAAACAGGCTCCCCACTGAGCAGGGAGCCTGATGCGGGGCTCGATTCAAGAACTCTGGGAATCCTGGGATCATGACCTGAGCCGAAGGCAGCCGCTGAACTGACTGAGCCACCCAGGCACCCCGACTCAAGAAAGTTTAGATCCTGGTCAGGGATGGTTGTCATAAGGCAGAGAACAGTGGGCATGGACAGGGGACTGTGGTCTGTTCTCACCACTGTGATGCCAAAGGCGAGAAAAGCGCTCCTTCAATTTTCCACCCAATGTGGTTCCTGGGTGTGGAGAAAGCACATGCCGCCATTTCTAAGCCATCTGTGGGCAGCAAAGAGGACTCCAGACCCAGGGGACCTCTCTTCCCACTGGCTGCCTCCTGGCCTTCTGTCTCCCATGTGAGTGGTTAATTCCCACCAGCTAAAAGGCAGTCGGGCCATTTAGGAAGGCGTTGTATTTAAGATCATCTTTGAGCTAGGCAATCAGTCTTTGGAAGAGCAAACATAAAAAAGGTTTGGACTCCAGAGATCACTATCAAGAATGTGAGAACCCACAGAATGGGAGAAAATACTGGGGAATCCTTTATCTGCTAAGGATCTAGTAACCACAATGTGTAAATAACTCTTCCAGTTCAACAATAAGAGACAAATTACCAAATTAAACAACAGATATGAATAGACATTTCTCCAAAGAAGATACACAAATGTCCAGTAAGAACATGAGAAGTTGCTCAACATCACTAATCATTAGGAAAATGCAGGTCAAAGCCACAGTGAGCTACCAATTCAAACACACTACTGTTGTTATCATCGAAAAGCAGGTAATAAAATATTGGCAAGGATGTAGAGGAACTGGATCGCTCATACACTGCTGGTGGGAATGTAAAATGGCGCAGCCACTGTGGGAAACAATTTGGTGGTTCTTCAGAGTTAAGCATAAAATTACCGTAGGTCCCAGCAATTCTATGTCTAAGTGTATACCCAAGAGAACTGAAAACGTACATTTGCACAAAAATGTACCTACACACAAAGGTTCATAGCAGCATTATTCCTAGTAGACAAAAAGTGGAAATAACCCAAGTGTCATCAACTGAGGCATGAGTAAACAAAGTGTGGTCTGTCCCTACAATGGACCCTTATTCGGCTGTAACATGGAATGAAGTTCTGATTCATGCTACAACAGGAATGAGCCTTAAAAGCATTAAGGCTTTAAGCATTTATTAATAATTAATAATAATTAAGCATTTCTGGGCACCTGGGTGGCTCAGTGGGTTAAAGCCTCTGCCTTCGGCTCAGGTCATGATCTCAGGGTCCTGGGATCGAGCCCCACATCGGGCTCACTGCTGAGCAGAGAGCCTGCTTCCCCCTCCCTCTCTCTCTCTGTCTGCCTCTCTGTCTACTTGTAATCTCTGTCTGTCAAATAAATAAATAAAATCCTTAAAAAAATAATTAAGCATTTCTACATGAAAGAAATTGGTCACAAAAGGCCACGTCTTGTATGAGTTCCTTGATATGAGATACATAAGATGGGCAGGCCCATGGAGATAGAGTAGATCAGTGGTTACCAGGGGCCAAGAGGATGTTGGATGGGAGGGGGTGGCAGTAAATAGACACCTACTTTCTTGCTGGGGTGATGAAAATGTTTTGGAATTAGATGGTGGGGATAGTTGCACAATCTTGTGAATATACTAAAAACCACTGAATTGTATGCTTTTCAAAGGTGGTATGTGAGTTGTAGTTTGGAAAGAATCCAGATTTAAGGTAAGTCCAAGGTTATTGACTGTTTCCACTCTCAGGGCTGGCCCCAGCCACACCCATCTGAGAGCGGGTTCTTCCCATAGGGTCAAGTTTTTAATTGTCCCCCCCCCCCCAATTATATCTCCAGTCTGTCTTGGCAGCTGTAGGTTCCTGGTGCCCCGAAGATAGTTCACTGGTTGGAATCCTTATTCCTCTATCTCTCCCTGTTATACAAGGTCCAGCCTACTGCAGCCCAAAGAGGTGGTATTCAAAGGCCCTGCCAGGTACGAAGGTCATGGACATGCTCAGGTTGGGTAAGGTTGGAGGATTAGTGTAGAAAGCCCAGGAGACCCCCTGGAAGGCAAGAACATTGGCCAGGATGTAGGGCAGCTCCAGAGAGCTTGGTGTTGAGTTATTGGCCTTTGTCCTCCACCATTTCTCTCTGTCTCTACCTCTTGTGTGCATCCTGCATCCAGAACTCTCCACAGGAGAGGCTTTGGTTCACAGACCCTCTCTAGGCTGGAGCTCCTGAAGAGCGCAACCTATATGTGGGGGGGGAGGTCCCTGGAGCCGCTGCCCTAAGGAGGGACTGCGTGGGGTAGGAGATCAGGTTCTTTTTTCTAGCTTGCAAAGTGCTTCTCATAGGCAAGGAGTGCATTTATCAAAGAGGAGGTAAGGACAGAGAGCCCGCCACATTTGGAGAAGATGCCATCTAGCAAGTCTGCCTCCCTAATAACTAGACAATCGTGGGTACATAAAACCCACACCTAAAATCCACACCCGTACCCTGAATGCCCTTTCTATGCCAGGCATAGGGTTATAGTAACAAATGTGACAGAGAACATGAATGAGGACAGTCTCTGCCTTCTTGGAGCTTATAGTCTAGGGAATTTACTAACCATTTATTAGAAATTCAACAAAGAGGGGCACCTGGGTGGCTCAGTCAGTTAAGTGACCAGCTCTTGGATCTGCTCAGGTCATGATCTCAGGGTTGTGGGACTGAGCCCCGCCTGGGGCCCCGTGCTCAGTACAGAGTGTGCTTGAGATTCTTTCTCTCCCTCTCCCTCTGCCCCTCCCTCTGCTCACTCTCTCTAAATACACAAATAAATAAAATCTAAAAAAAAAAAAAAGTCAACAAAGGAAGGAGGAGAGGGGAGAATATATATCTGGGCACCTAACCTGGCCCAGAGCATCAGGGAAGACTTTCTTCCAAGGCATTCCTAGCGGGGCAAGTCTTGGCAAAGGGGAGGTGGGCGGGGTCCTCACATGTGCAAGGGCCCCTGGGCAGAAGCGCCTGGGTGAGGCGGAGGCTGTGGCAGAGAGAGCAAGGCGGAGAGCGCTTACCGGCTGCGCATGTGATTGTAGGTGCACAGATCCAACCGACCGATCATCTGCAAGGGTTGCAGAAGAACCTTCACGAGTCACCTGTCCCAGGGACTGCGGCGCTTCGGGTTGTGTGACAGCTGCACCTGCGTTACCGACACACACGACGAGGATGACGATCTGATGCCCATCAACCTTAGCCTGGTGGAGGCTTCGTCCGAAAGCCAAGAAAAGAGTGACACGGACAATGACTGGCCCATCTATGTGGAGTCTGGTGAGGAAAATGACCCCGCCGGAGAGGATTCTGACGACAGACGGCGGATTCGGTCCTACTTGTCCGATAGAGAGACACTTACGTAGCAGTCCGTTTCGGTGGGGGAGAGGTTTTAGAATTTGTTTTTGCTCGTTCTGCATTCGAAAGCTGCCATTTGTCCAATTTTGTGGAGCCCCGAGAGGAACATTTTTTTTTTCACTGTTCCTCTACATGCATTTTTGTTAGATTACATATGAAGATTGGACCTTGTGAGTCGAGGGACTAATGACTTCTTAGTGGAATGCCTTGGTTTTGGAGGGCTTTGCTGAGTTAATTCTGAGTGAGGCAAGGCTGGCCCCAAGGTTCCCCATTCTTCCTGTCGTGCACCCAAACTCTGGTTAGGAGAGAGAGAAGAAAATCTCCATTCTTGTTTTCATATTGTCTCACTTGTCTACATGCCTTTCTTGTCGGTCTTTTTCTCTGTAAAGGTGAGCGAGAATAGCTCGAGTCGAGTCTCTCTTTTGCCAAGTCTCTCCTAATGGATCCCATAGTTTAGTTTTCTGGTGAAGGCTTAAAGAGAAAGCTTCATGACATAAGGCAGGCAGGGCTGTCTGGCTACGTGATTGTAAAGGTACTTTCTAACTGTAAGCCTGCAATTTTAATGACTGAAAGTATTTATGTGCACACAAACATGGAAATGGACGAAGAGGTTCCCGGGGTTCTCTGACTTGCCCAGCTAAATTAAATTTGAAGTTAGCCCCTGGGAAGGGAACCTGTGAGCCTGGTTTCACTGTCTGGTTTGGTATTTGACAATCCTACACACACAGATCACCTGTCTTGCGATCATAAAACAAGTCCTTTGGGTGAAATTCAAAATACTCCTGCTTTGCCAGCCATTTTCCAGAGCCGCTGTTATGTAATGTGGAAATGTAGCCGCTGCTCACAGTCTCCTGCTTTGATTATGACTAGAACTTTAATTGGAGGGAAAGTGCAAGCCTATATAAACAAGTTGAATTTCCAAATTGTTTACCTTTTAAAAGCGCCTCTGAAGGGAAAGAGAAGGTTGGTAGAAGAACAGGTTTTTAAAGATTTTATTTTTATTTATTTATTTGATAGAGAGAGATCACAAGTAGGCAGAGAGACAGGCAGAGAGAGGAGGAAGCCCGATGAGCAGAGAGCCCGATGCGGGGCTCCATCCCAGGATCCTGAGATCATGACCTGAACCAAAGGCAGGGGCTTAACCCACTGAGCCATCCAGGTGCCCCAAAGAACAGGTTTTTAAAACTATTCTGCTTTTCACCCACTTTGCAGCCATGTGGTTATTCTAACAGGAGAGGCTCTCCATCTTTAAAAGGCTGAAGAACAGGAAATATTAGGGATGAAGGATGTTTAAGGCACTTTCATAATTTTGTCTTATGTTAAAGTATCCAAAATGGACTTTTTTTTTTTTTTAAAGATTTTACATATTCATTTGACAGAGAGAGAGAGAGAGATAGCGAGAGAGGGAGCACAAGCAGGGGGAGTGGGAGAGGGAGAAGCAGGCTTCCCACTTAGCAGGGAGCCTGATGCAGAGCTCCATCCCAGGACCCTGGGATCATGACCCGAGCCGAAGGCAGTTGCTTAACAACTGAGCCACCCAGGTACTCCTCCAAAATGGACTTTAAATTGCTTTTTCTTCCTTTAAGTAGAGTTGTGTCTCGAAAGTTGGTAAAACCACCTTTCTTTCTGCCTCCTGAACAAAAAAGCCAATAAAAAAGTTATAAATTGGCTTAGGAGTGTTAGTTATTGAAGAGTTCAAAAGGTGCTTAAACCAAACTTCTCAACAGAAGTGAGAATTCAGAATAGTGTTACTCAAACTGTGACCCTCAGACAGCTGGACTGTGTATTCTTTGATACCAACCCACACAGTAAGACCACATGCTGGCCTGCAGTAGGTTAGAAATTTTTAAAATGGTCTTTTGCCAAACATAATTTGAAAATTATTGTTCTAGGGGCGCCTGGGTGGCTCAGTGGGTTAAGCCGCTGCCTTCGGCTCAGGTCATGATCCCAGGGTCCTGGGATCGAGTCCCGCATCGGGCTTTCTGCTTGGCAGAGAGCCTGCTTCCCTCTCTCTCTCTCTCTCTGCCTGCCTCTCTGTCTACTTGTGATCTCTCTCTGTCAAATAAATAAATAAAAATCTTTAAAAAAAAAAAAGAAAATTATTGTTCTAGATCAAGAGTAACAAACTGGAAATTATAAAGGGCCAGAAACACTTTCATTCCTGAGATGGAAATATTAGCTATTCTTTTCAAGGAGGGATCTTAGCAAAAGGGAAATCTAACTGGTTGTGTAGAAGGTGTACTTTGCAAGGAATTATATTTGATATGTTCACTCTGTTTAAATTATTTCTAGTGGTTTTTTTTAATTTTTATTTTTATTTTTATTATTTTTTAAAGATTTTATTTATTTATTTATTTGACAGAGATCACAAGTAGACAGAGAGACAGGCAGAGAGAGAGGAGGAAGCAGGCTCCTTGCTGAGCAGAGATGCGGGGCTTGATCCCAGGACCCTGAGATCATGTCCTGAGCCGAAGACAGAGGCTTTAACCCACTGAGCCACCCAGGCGCCCCTAAATTTTTATTTTTAAGTAATCTTCATACCCAACATGGGGCTCGAACCCACAACCCTAAGATCAAGGGTCACACATTCCACTGACTGAGCTAGCCAGGTGCCCCATTTCTGGTGTTTTAATGTGACTTTTCTACTTCATGGTTCAACTTCTCTGTCCACTTTCTCTGGTAGAGCAACAATCCTTCTTGGTGACTCTATGACCTGATCATATCGCTGGGTGCAAAGAACATTTATATCAGCAATTTCACTGTAGGACAGTGACTTTCACCTGGGGGTGATTTTGTTCCCCAGAAGACATTTGGCAATGTCTAGAGACAGTCTCAATTGTTAAAACTCAGGGCAGGGTGCTGCTGGCATCTGGATAAGGTTGTTGCTAAACATCCTACAATTCATAGGACGGCCCCTTAGAACAAAGAATTATCTAGTCCAAAATGTCAAGAGTAACCAGATTGAGAAACCTGACCATAAGATAAGTAAGATTTTTTAAAATTACCTTTAATGAACGAACTTAATTTTGTGTTTTATTTTAGGTTACCTTTTACCTCCATAATATTTAGTAGGCCCTTATGCTCCTGTAAGTTTCAGCAAATAGTGGAATTAGTAAAATGGGGAGCTGAGGCCCAAGCTCTGATTTGATTTGTGATGTGGAAACTTAGAAATTCTGATCTCATATTCCTAGAACCATTACTGGGCTCTGGTCACTTTATTACATTTTAAAGTAGCAAAATCACGGGAGGAAAACGGAACATGAAGTTTAATATTTAAATGATTCTTTTTCCCATAATGTCTCAGATTGTTGCCTTCCTGGTTGGCTGTTTTGAGTTTGGGTGTTGACGTTAGTACTAACTGGATTGCTGAATTCTATCACTTTGAATGGAAATAATTGCTTTTTTAGACCATCAGATCATAAACAGTCCTTTGTTTTAAAGTTCATGTTCACTTTTGGTGGTCAATATTTACAACTGCACAGTGCCTAAGGTTTAATTAATGGAGTTGGTGATATTTTTATAAGTAAATTCATCATTGGGCCCAACACAGACCATTAAGGATTTATTTCATATCTGACATCTTTCTGGCACATTCAATCCAAGTTCACAAAGGGATTCTTTGTCTTACATTAGGTACATTGCATGGACAGGAACAGAATCCTTATTTGTAATGGAATTTGAAAGTGGCCTCCCTGGGAAGTTGTATCTCTTGGGGGAAGAGGATAGACTTCCATAGCAAGGGTTGGAAAGGAATGTAAATAAGGCCCATCTCTGTAACAGACTAAGAAATGACAAAGAGCCACGTGATTTCTGGTCATTTGGCAGATAGATGCCCTTTTGATGTAAATATGTTGGTGGTCGCTACGGTTCAAATATTCCTTGAGAAAACTGATCTGGTGGTCTGTAGAATATGAAATCCAGTATTCTGGAAGTTCAGGGTACGTGATGGGTTTTTATTGTCGTTCGTTGATGTTGTGAACAAAGCCACATGTGTGGCTTCATGTGCTGATTCTGAGGGCAGCGGGAAAACTGGAGTGGCCTATGGGCAACTGAATTCAGACTGCTTCGTTGGACTGAGAAGTTTTGCTTGTGTATCTCTTGTGCATTGATGATAGAATTACCTCTGTGAAGTCTAGTGTAGTGGGGTTGGGAGGGGTGGAGGGTTGGGGTGTGAAGTTCCTATTGTCCCCTGTTTTGAGCTTTACCATGGTCCTTCCCATTGCTGTTGGTCTCCTGTAGTTTCCGCTGTGGTCATGCTGTCTTCTGGCTCCAAAGAGGGCCCTTTATTCAGTCGCTTATGATGTGCAGAATTTTCGTGGATTTTTATTCAGTATTTCTGCTAAATATTACAGTGCTCCTCAAACCTTTCATTATAGTGTGAACAATGGAATTCTTTTCTGCAGAGGATGCTTCTGTAGAGGGAAATGAGAAGTTTTTTGTTTGGCGGTTGTTTGGTTGTTTTCCAAAAAGTGTTTTAAAAAGTGACACTAACTCACACCGTTGCGATCAGAGGATGTGGAGCCTTTGTAACTGGAGGACTTCCGGCTTCTGTTCTGACCCCCGAGCAGATTATTTGCTATCCCTAGTTCTTCATGGACAACTATGGTTTGGGGGAGTGATTTTTATATCCATCATTTGATTTGTGGACATTTGTCAGTAGCATATTAAAAACCGGAAGTTAGGGTGGGATTATGTGCTTGGAGGGAGAAAGCTTAGTAGGAACAAGCTTGTGGACTTTAAGAGAAGGCGTCAGTTGGAGCTCTATATCTTGGTGACACGTAACGGAGATGGATCGTCTGCCACGGAGACAGTGATGGGTATGATCACGATTTTTGGGAAGCAGGAAACCATTCCAGACAGTTCCACATCTCTCATAGTCCCTGGGGAGCATCTAAACAAAACAAAACACGAAGCAGGTAGAACCACAGTGGCCTACTTAGGCTCAACCGAGCATTTAGAAACATTCACACTCACGAACCGCCACTCTCGGCATCAGAGTCACTTAGAAGGATTTGGGACAGGAAGCACAGATCCCCAGGAGGGCAGAACCAGATGTCGCTCTTCTGTCGGAGTCCCTGTAACGGTCCGTGTGTCATAACTTAGATGCAAGGAGACAGACCCACATCAGACCAATATGGAAGCTATCCTGGGTTAAAAGCCTCTTGTCTCAGGGGAGCAAGTGTCCACTGTAACAACCCCGTGGACATAGTTTCCAGGGTCCCTGCAAGAGGTATGTCCGTCCCAAGGGTCACTGTACCTAGGGAAGCCCAGAGCTGTGGTTTCCTATCAGGAATTCTCCCAGTCTGCAGGCAGTTTACCAGTTAGGGGTCCTTTTCCCCATGGGTAATGATGCCAGCAACATAGTTGATATGCTATTCTTTATTAGGTTGCTGGGGGAACAGAGCCAGAAAGTTAACCCGTCAAATTCTCATATGGAACGCATACAAATTTCTCTTAATCCATGACCAAACAGTACTCTGAACAGTTGCACAACAGATACCCCACCTCGTTCCTATAAAACGTAGCCAGGGGAATTTCTTCCTAAATTAGAGCCAACACCAACTCATCTTCCTCTCTTGAATAGTGTTCATTCTTTCTGTTTAGCTTCTTGTGGTTAATACGCTGCGGGCGGATTCTGCTAAGGTGTGTGTAAGAGTTGGATAAATCATCAGTGGTCCCACCAAAATGTCATACAGCCTTTGGTGCTACTTATAATAGGCAGGTATAGTATGACACACTACAAGGACATTGTCGAATGGAAATCTGTGGGGATTCCATCAATCACTCATTGATGGGAAACTGTGTCCTGCCGACCACCAAACATAGGCTCTCGGTAGTAATGCCTCTTACTGCTATCACGTGCTGCTCCTCTTGCTTGCTTCTGTTGCTCTTGGAAGATCAGTAAGTGGAAATAGCTGACTGTTAAGTCAACAAGTGTTTACAGAGTCCTTACTATGCGTCAGGCACTAGGGGTACATCAGTGAATGAGCCAAATCACTGTCCTCCAGGGATTTGCGGTGCGTGAACAGGGAGACAAGTGATTAAGCAGTTACAACACAAGTTTGGGTGTAACGGTGGTGCAAGGATGGGAAGGATGCTGTGAGAGAGCTTGGGTAGAGCATCTGGTCCAATCTCAGAGCCCCCGAGAAGGCTCTCTTGTCTACGCTACTGTTGCTGTGGTCCTTCCCATCCGGTAAACTTCTGTCTTTGGGATATAATTTGCAAGCAGTTTAAATAGTTTCTGACATTTCTTGCCTTTTTCAAACACGGTCGCTTTAGACATTAACAATGTTTAAAGTACCTATTTTGTTCAGGGATATAAAAATATTATAAGCATTTCGGAATATCCTAGGCTTTAGAAAAATGCATCAGATGCTATGGGTTTCTTACGAAAACACCACCGCCACGCCCAGATAACTTCCCATGGTCTTGGTCCAGTGTGATAAGACAGAAGAAGGTATTTTTACTGGGACAGATGTGGAGGAGCCCCAGTGCGTCTGGATTGGGTCCTGGCTGGCCATGTAAATGAGTTAATATGCCAGAAACCAGATAGCTATGGAACAGAACCATTCCATCGAAGAATTTGAGAAACAGAAGTGACTTTAGAGGTGGTCTAATCCAACTCTCTTTTACAGAGAGATAAAATGACTAGTCCCTAGTTCCCACACAGCTAGTTAGGGTCAGAAACCAGTTTCTGCCAGGCCAGTGCTGACAATCAACGTGTTGGGGCAGGCAGCAAAGACCATCCATAGATAGCATTCGTTTTCTTGGGTCCCCAGCAGACTAAAATCACAGAAGAGGAAAATGCTGTCTTAGCCTCATGTGGCTTTGTGTGATCATGGCCTGCATTCTTGTAATGCTTAGACAGGGAGGGGGAAATCACATGTGGAGAATGGAGGAGTTAATTTAATTTATTTTCCTATAATACCCACACATGTCTGAACAACAAAAACCACCATCAACCCCCCCCTACACACACATACATACATACACAGACACAGGACAAATAAAAATCTTTATTGCCTACCTATTTAATATGTATCATGTATTTAATTTAATTTAATTTAATTTTTAAAGAGTAACTTAGATTTTAGAAATTTTTTCTTTCTTTCTTTCTCTTTCTTTCCTTCTTTCTTAAGAATTTATTTATTGATTTGACAGAGACAGAATACAAGCAGGGGTAACAGCAGAGGGAGAGGGAGAAGCAGGCTGCCCGTTGAGCAGGGAGCCCAATGCGCAGGGAGCCCGATGCAGGGTTCGATCCCAGGACCCTGCGATCATGACCTGAGCTGAAGGCAGACACGTAACCAACTGAACCACCCAGGTGCCCCATATTTAATTTTAATGTATTCATTTTTGTTTGTAAAAAGTTTCAAAATTAAATATACAACATTATCTGGAAATTGCTTTTATAAACCTCTCTGAGTGATTTTTGAAATATAAATTGGGCATGAGTCAGGGAAATCGACAAGGACAATCTTATTTGGAACAAAACCCACATATTTTGGGGCACCTGGGTGGCTCAATCCGTTAAGTGTCTGCCTTTGCCTCAGGTCATGATCCTGCGGTTCTGGGATCAAGCCCCTCATTGGGCTCCCTGCTCAGCGGGGAGTCTGCTCCCTCTCCCTCTGCTGTTCCCCCAGTTGCACTCACTCTCTCTCTCTCAAGTAAATAAATAAAATCTTTAAAAAAAAAAACCAAACCCCCAAAACCACATATTTTAAATAAGCAGCACATATAACATAATATTATGGTACTGAGTGAAAAATGTATTTTGGGTATTTCTTGATTCAGTAGATTTTAATAAACTTATTACAAAAGCTAATTTTATTTAAAGGTCTGTGATAATATATGATAATTATTAGTAAAACAATTAGCCATTTTATTAACTAGAAATACTTAGAAACAGTGATCCTCATTGTTAATGAAGTATTTATCAAGTTTGGGATTAAAATTAATGCAAATCATCTTTTTTTAAAAGACTTTGTTGATTTATTGAATAGAGAGAGAGGGATCACAAGTAGGCAGAGCATCAGGCAGAGAGGGGGAAGCCGGCACCCCGCCGAGCAGAGAGCCCGACTCGGGGCTCGATCCCAGGACCCTGAGACCATGACCCAAGCCGAAGGCAGAGGCCTAACCCACTGAGCCACCCAGGTGCCCTAATGCAAATCATCTTTGATTTGGTTAAATCAACCTAAGATAAATAGAAAATAGACTCAAACTAAATTTTTTAAAAGAGTTTATTTGAGTGCGTGAGAGTGAGGGTGAGAGAGAGAGAGAGAGAATGAGCGAGTGAGTGAGCACACAAACGGGGGAGGGGTGGAGGGAGAGAGAGAAGACTCCCCTGCTGAGCAAGGAGCCCAATGTGGGACTCAGTCCCAGGATCCCAGGATCATTACCTGAGCCGAAGGCAGATGCTTAACCCACTGAGCCACCCAGGTGTCCCTCAAACTAAATTCTTGTTTTGATTTATATAATGTCAGATTGAGACACCCTAGTGACAAATTTATAATAGAAACAGCCTTGTCCAAGAACAAGTCTTTTTTTTTTTTTTTAAGATTTTATGTATTTATTTTAGAGACAGAGAGAGAGCATACCCAGCGGAGGAACAGAGGGGGAGGAAGCAGAAGGGGGAAAGAACCTCAAGCAGACTCTGTGCTAAGTGTGCAGCCTAATGCAGGGGCTTGATCTCGAGACCCCCAGATCATGACCTAAGTTGAAACCAAGAGTCAGACGCTTAACCAAGTGAGCCAGCCAAGTGCCCCCCCAAAAAAGTATTTTTTTCCCTTTATTGCTCATTTTTGTTTCAGAAACCAGTGCAATTTAACTAGTTTCTGTACCTTAAAATTGACCTAAGTTAGATTACTGGGAATTTTGGAATGGCTAAGGTTAAAATGGTTAAGGCACTTTCAGAATGAATGTACTGAATTGAGGATGGAGCCCCTCACATGAACGAGTTAATAATCCATCATAATTTAAAGTTAGTTCACTGTTTTTTCTCAATGCCATTATTTTATGTGAAATTCTAATGAGGAATTCTATGAATAAGATATTATATAGAAATAGAAAGCTATTGAGCTCTAACAGAAGTAGCTTCCATCAAACATCTTTTTGGACCTTTCTGTCCCGTGGTGTTAGGACCAATTACTTCCTTAAATGAGACAGTTTCTGCGCAGAGAATCTCAAACTAGGACATTTAGATTCTGTGAAGGAAGACCACCTACTGCTTGATGAGTGGGTAACCAGAATGCAATTATAAGCCAAAACTAATGGCAGACAACAGAAAAATCAGAAAAAACACAACCATTCTAAGCCCTGAGGTCCGCAGCTGCACACTTTGCAAGAACACTTAGAAGGAAAATAGAAAACTTGGAATTGGCAAGTTTCTAAGTGGATTAGTTCCTCTTACAAAGGCACTTGTCAAAATTGTTGTCACACACACACACACACACACACACACACACAACAGAGAGAGAGATGATGAATTTAGAAATGGTTCTAACCATTAAAACAATAGCAACTGATACATTTTTTTAAGGCATGGGAAACTTTCTGCTTTTTGGAGCTGAGCTGGTCTTTGTGTCAAAGTGGCTATGTACCAAGTCTGTTTATATGATTCATTGTTGTTTGTGTTGTTTTGCTATTTTTACTTTTTATATATAAAGGACTAAAAATAAGAGAGAATAAAGTAATAAATTGGTGGATATCATCTACATCCCATAGATCTAAGTTCTCATGTCTGTTGTCTCAACATTCCATGTTTAATATAAACCTTTAAGACATATGTGCATATTTTTGTTTCAAAAATTATTTCTGCTTATACAACAGTGTCAAATATTTATCTTTTAAAGACAGGAAGTTGGTTCAGTTTTAGCTATATATTGATATAATTCTACATTTTTTGAAAATGTTGAGGCTGGATTTATTTAAGATTGGCTGGGCTTACTGCCAGCTCTTGGGAAAACCTATAGATTTTTTTAGAGTCCCCATAACAATATAGAACTGCTAAGACTAAATACACTTTCCATCTGTTTGAAGACTCATTAACTTTATTTAATACTAGAATTAAAAAAAAAGACTATCTAAAACAGAGGTTGGGTCAAATCCTACCTGCTGCCCATAGTTTGCAAATACAGTTTTATTGGAACACAGACACACCCATTCCATTCCTTTCCACATTGTATATGCCAGCTTTTGAGTTACAGTAGTAAAGTTGAGTGGTTGTGACAGACATCTTTCATCCACAAAGCCCCAAATAATTCCTGTCTGGCACTTTACAGAAAGTTTGCCTACCAGTGATCTAGAATGTTGGTCGGGATAAGAGATCCATTATTCCTCATGTAGGGTAGGTGGGTAGGTGCCGCCAATCAGGTGAGCGTCTCTAGGATTAAACCGGTCTGGGATGTATGGACCAATCTGTGAGCATCACTAGGATTTAAACATGTCTTGTATGTATGAAGATCAGGGAAGGGATGCAGCTATTCTGTACGAAGTTTTCTGGGGGAAGTCTCCGGAACTATCTGACTAGGAGAAAAGATGGTCACTTGGCTCAGCTCCAGGGAAGTAAGTCTGAGCCTTCAGTGGGAGAGCCAGAGGCAGAAACTAAAGGAGCATGATCTTAAATCTTGGTGAGATGCTGGGAGCTCAGACTGCACTGCTTTGAACACCTGCCAAAAGCATGAGGCAGAACTGGAGGGTAGGAGCACTGACAGGCATGTATTTCGCAACTCTGCACATCCTCTATCCTCCAATGTATCCTCAGCACAGCTAAGGCAAGAGAGCTTAAATCCAGCTGGATGGACTCTGTTGGTGAGTACTGCAGGCAGCTAGGATTTCAGCTTTTCCAAGCATCAATAGATTCAGCAGCAGACACCAGAGCACCTGTCTTGGGGCACTCTTGGCTTCAAGGAACAAACACTCAAGTGAGCTGAAGGCAATGGTTCTCAATGTGTGGTCCCAGAACCAGCAGCATCAGCATCATCCCAGCGGGATTCTGATGCAAACTAAAGTTTGAGAGCAGTTTTAAAAGGATTTGTTTCAAGATTAAAATGAGGGATTTTAATGAGCATCCTAGGTGAGAAAATCAGCAGACCACCTGGAACTAAGAAGGAAGGACTGAGACTGCTCCTGATTTCTCACAGTCCTTGTCCATGTTCCTTGGCTTCTCTCTTCCAGTGTGAAGTTCCCCAGACATTCTTAGATTAGCTTTCTTCTGCCCATTCATCAGGCTTTAAGTGGTTGCCCCATCCCTGACCTGACCACTGCTTTGTCCTTCAGGTAAAATCCTCCAAGGGAAAAGACCTCTGGTTTCTGTCCAGCAAAAGCTGGGTTCTCTGGGGTCACCTTGCACCTTGGGCCAGGCAGCAGAGGGCTCTGACCAAGAGGTTAGGGTGGGACGGGGGTGTGTTATTTGGAAGCTGGGGCTGGGTAATTGTATGGGGGACAGATCCCCTGAGAAGGGGCCCTGGAGAGGGCAGGAATATTGATCTGTATGTCTCTTATATCAAGAAAATCAAGACAGGAAATTTTACTGGAGCACGTATTGTATACCTCCGGGAATTGCCAGAATCAATGGGGAGAGAATTGCAGGTGGCTGTAGGGTTTTCCATTAGTAGTGGAGCAAAAGCCTACTCAGTTGCATATACCCCAAAGAGCTGAACTTGAAAACACATGTTCAAAAACTTGTACCCAAACGCAAATGAGCATAGGAGCCCTATTCACCATAGCCAAAAGATGGAAACACCCAAATGTCCATCAGCTGATGAAGGGATATACATAGATTGGGATATCCTTATGATATGCATGATATGCATACAGTGGGATAGCCCATTAAAAGGAATGAAGTTATACATTCTACAGGATGGGTGAATATTGAAAACATTATGCCAGGTGAGACAAGACAGGCACGAAGGACATCATATTGTATAATTCCATTTTTGTATAAAATGTCCAGAACAGACAAATCCATAGAGACAAAAAAAGCAGAGCGGTAGTTGCGAGGGGCTGGGCGGGGAGGAGGGGATGACCCATCGTGGGTGCAGGTTTCCCTTCCTGGCACAGAAAAAGTTCCAGAACTCGATAGTGGTGATGGTTACACAACACTGTGAATGTATTTAACACGAGTGACTCGTCCTTGAAATGAGAGGCTTTCTCTTCTGTGTATTTCACCACAATCTTTTTGAAAAAGTCTGTTTACTTAGTGTTTCTGGGGCTTCCGGAGGTGTTCACGGCAGAGGGCCGGCGGGGCGATGGGGCTGCGGGATGCTCCCGGGGCCTCCTTGCGGGCGACGGCGGCGGGAGGCTGTCCGGTGGGTTCGTGGGTTCGCCGTGCGCCCAGAACTCCGGGGGCCCGCGGAGCGGCGGGAGGCGCAGAGGCGGTCGGGCGCCATTTGCAGCCCCGGGCGCCGGAGGCGGCGCTGGTGGCGGCGGCGGCGGCGGCGGCGCGCCGGCTCCGAGGGGCTGGGGACCGTCACAAAGGCGGCGCGAGCGGCAGGCGATGGGGGCCCCGGCCTCGGGGCGGCGGTCAGCGGGCAGAGGCGGCCACCCGGCCAGCCCCTCCTGCGCGCCCGGGAGGGGCTGCGGGACAATGGCCGCGCCGTCGCCGCCCGCGCCCGCCTCGCCGCCGGCCCCCGCCTCGCCACCGGCCCGGCCCGGCCAGGCCCGACTGCGGACGGGGAAAGGCGGGAAGGCGCGCGGAGCCTCCTGGCGGCGGCGGCGGGCAGGCGTGTGTGGAGCCGTCGGGCGCAGCGGACTCCGGGAGGCTCGGCGGCCGGCCAGGCTCGGGCTGCGCGGCGAGTGCCGGGGGCCTAGCGAAGGTGGAGACTGTCCCTCTGCTTGGTCTGGTGTGTCCGCTCTTGCCTGGGTCCCGGCTCTACTCACGAGCGACGCTGCGCCCTTCCCAGAGCGGCGTATCAAATGGCACTCAATTTCGGCTTAGTCATTATCTGTCTCATTATTGATGCTGTTCTCTTTGATTCTTGATGAAGATGATGTTCCACATGCTTATTAACCCACCGTAGAGTGACACTTTTTCCTTTTGTAATTGTAAAATGTTATAAAGGGAGGTACTTTGAAACGACAGAAATCACCCATTTCTCATCAAACCTTTTAATATTTTATTCATTTATTTTTTTTATATCCTAGGGAATCATGGTTTCCTGTTTTACCCATTGCTTTGGAATCTGTTGCTGTCATTTATTTTAATGCTCCAGTTGTTCCACATTTAGCTGGTGGAAGCCCATTCAGGCCAGCTTTTGTGTCCCTTTGACCTGTCCCTATGGTTACTTGAACGCTTATTTTCTTCCACAAGATGTTCCAGGCTCATCTTGTCTTTTAACCTTGACCCAGTCCTGGAATCTGATACTTCTCCAAGGAGCCTTGGTTCTTTTAGTGGAGAGCTGTTACTTAGAAACCAAGATCCGCACCCTGGATGTGCTCACTGCTTTTAAAGTGTTGCTGCTTTCATGCTCTCTCCGTGGACATTTCCATAGATTGTGTGATTGCTAGATTGACCTCTAGATATAGATAGACAGATACAGATGGGTATATACATAGACAACTGGAACCAGTACAACACCACAGGATTCATTCCATAGGCATACTATGGAGATATTGTAGGTTCAGTTCTAGACCACTACAATAAAGCAAATACCACAATAAAGCAAGTTAAATGAATGTTTTGGTTTCCTGGTGCATATAAAAATTTGACACAGACAAAAATTTGACATAGACAAAAAATTGTCTATGCTATGTTGTAGTCTTTTAAGTGTGTAATAGCATTATGTCTAAAAAATGTACAGTATTTTTATTGTTAAGAAATGCTAATTGTCATCTGGTCTTTCAGCAAGTCTAATCACTAATCACAGATCACCATAAGAAATATAATAATGAAAGTCTGAAATATCGCAGGAATTACCAAAATGTGACATAGAGACATGAAGTAAGGAAATGCTATTGGAAAATCAGTGGGATAGACTCAAAGCAGCATTGCCACAAACCTTCAGTTTGTAACGAAGGCAGTATCTGGGAAGCGTGGTAAAGTTGAACACAATAAACCGAGGTATGCCTGTAATTTTCTCCTTCGTGAATTTTCGTATATATGCTGTTGAGGTGAACACTACCATATTTATTCTTTCAAAAATTTTATTTCCATCACTAAAGTAAAATATTCCCTTCCCTAAAATTTGAAACTACTAAAAAGAGAGAAAAATCCATCATAATTCAGCATAAAAATGCAACCACATTTTGTAGATTTATTTTCAACCTTTCCTTCCTCCCTCCCTCTTTCCCTCCCTCCCTCTCTCTTTCTTTCTTCTTTCCTCCCCTTCCCTCCCCTCCCTTCCTCTTCCTTCCTTTTTTACTGCATGGTTTTCTTTCTCTTTTAAAAGATTTATTTATTTATTTATTTATTTTAAAGAGAGAGACAGAGTGTATGAGTAGAGGGAGGGACAGAGGGAGAGGAAGAAGGAGAGAAGCTGACTCCATGCTCAGCGTGGAGCCCCTCCTGGGCTCAACTTGGGGCTCAATCTCATAACCCTGAGATCATGACCTGAACCAAAACCAAGAGTCAGACACGCAACAGACTGAGCCACCCAGGCACCCCTACTTTCAGCTTCTTTTTTATGTGTCAGTCTCCTTTTTTTGAGTTATGGGATATCATACTGTAAATACAATTCTGCACCCTGTTTTTTTTCCACTCAATTTTGTATGGTTAGGCAAATCACAGCCCACAGGTCAAACCTGGTTCGCTGCCTAAAATCCACTAAAATTGGTTTTTAAATTTTTATTTTTATTAAAAATTTTTAAAGTAAACTCTATCCCCAGTGTAGGGCTCTAACTCACAACTTTGAGATCAAGAGTAACAGGTTCTATCCACTGAGCCATCCAGGCGCCCCTGAAATTGGTTTTTCCATTTTAAATGTTTGAAACAAAAATCAAGAGAAAAATATCTGTGACATGTGAAAATTATATGAAATTCATAAATAAAGGCATCCATAAATTCTCATTGGAACACAGTCATGCGTATTCATTCATATGTTGCTTATAGCTACTTTTTGCTGCAACAGCAGAGTTAAATAGTTGTAAAAAAGACTGTATTGCCTACAAAGCATATTATTTGGCCCTTTCCAGAAGTTTGCCAACCCCTGAAATATTGTATCTTAATCACATTATTAAATTGGCTGCTAAATCTGTGCTTTGAAACATTGTGGGAGTGACAATAATACTTCGCACGTTTTAGGTGCTTACTAAAGGAATTTCTTCTAAAGAATCCAGGAAGGGAAGGGACCATGAAGAAGAAGAGTAAGAGGAAAAGGGATGGTTTTTGGAGATGTCTGTTTTTAGGTAGTTGCAGAATTTATTATTTCCAACCAGTCGAAAATGTGTCTTCTCACTAGTGATTAAAAAGAAAGATGTCTTCCATTAATCTTTCATGGCTAAAATAACAGTTTTTTAAATGCCCTTTAAAGAAGTTATTGGTGGCCAGGGGCACCTGGGTGGCTCAGTGGGTTAAAGCCTATGCCTTCGGCTCAGGTCATGATCCCAGGGTCCTGGGATCGAGCCCTGCATCGGACTCTCTGCTCAGTGGGGAGACTGCTTCCTCCTCTCTCTCTGCCTGCCTCTCTGCCTACTTGTGATTTCTGTCTGTCAAATAAAAAAAAAAAAAGTTATTGGTGGCCAAAATAGTCTTGTTGCTACCAAGTTAGTAAATATCTAATTTTAGCTTTGCAGAAACTTCGGTGAGTTTTTAAAATGGCTCCATAGCAAATGTGGGAAGATTGTAGGGAGTTGAAGAGACCTCTCCTACCTTTGTCCTCCATACCCTGCCAACCCCCAGCGATGTGGTCTGAGCAGCGATAAATGCTGACATACCACCTATTTACATTTCTTTGACCAAAAAAGTCACGAGTTTATTATTTTTATTACTTATGCCTATAGTTTCTGAAAGTGGCAAGAAATTATTTTAATCCTTTAACCATTGAAAGATAGGTCTTTGGACTCTGTCCTTGAATCTGGGTGGACTTGTGACTGCTACACCCTGGTGTATGGCGGAAGTGACGTGTGATTTCTAAGGCTAGGAGAGGCCATGCCCTTTCTGTCCAGATGTCTGGGAATGCTGATTCTTGGGACATCCCCTCTGGGGTTGCTGCTCGATGGAACCCAGCCCTGTGCTGTGGAAAGTCAAGCCACGTGGAGAGGCCATGTATAGGTGCTCTGAATGACAGTTCCAGATGAGCCCAGCCTTCAGCCTTTCCAGCCCAGGCTCAGCCATGTGAATGAAGAAGCCAGTCTAGACTGAATCCTGCAGCCCAGCCCTTCTGGCTCCCAGCTGTTAGTCACCCGAGGAAGCTCAGGATAGGGTGGAGCAGAGAAGAGCAGCCCCCACTGTGTTCTTCCAGCATTCCTGCTGCTCGGGTGACTGGGTACTCTGTTGGTTAAGCAACTGCCTTTGGCTCAGGTCATGATCCTGGAGTCCCCGGGATCGAGTCCCATATGGGGCTCCCTGCTCAGTGGGGAGTCTGCTTCTCTCTCTGACCCTCCCCCCTCTCATTCTCTCTCTCATTTTCTTTCTCTCAAATAAATAAAATCTTTAAAAAAAATTCCTGATGTACAGAATCAGCATAATAAAGTGAGTTCTTAAAAAGATTTCATTCATTCATTCATTCATTCAGCAAGTTGTAGGGGTGGGGAGGGGCAGAGGGAGAGGGAAAGAGAATCTCAAGGAGACTCCATGCTGAGTGTAGCGCCCCACGCAGGGCTTGATCCCAGGACCCTGAGATCATGACCTGAGCCCAAATCAAAGTTGGTGGCTCAACTGGCTGAACCTCCCAGGTGCCCTGAAAATGACTGTTTTATACTGGAACCTTTGAGATGGGTGTTGTGTGAGATGGGTGCAGTGATAGTAACTGGAGCACCACCCTCTGGATAACGACTCTTATACATGGTAAATAACTATAAACAATAAAAGCCACGAGAGCAGAAGGATGATTAAGGGTACAGGTAGTTAGTATAACTGAATATTAAATATAGTGCTGGTTTTCTAGCAGCCAAACGTAGAAGCATAAGGTTGCTAAATGTCACAGTTCTCGCTGTATCATAATAGGAGAGATGACTATTTGTCAGGAGACAGGAAGTATGTCTGGCACTAAACTGTAATTGGAATTTGTTAAACAGTTTGTTCTATAAGGGGATATTGAAAAATATAACGGGCAACTTGTTTATCAGCAGTTTTGTAGGATTCGCAAGGGCTGTTTCAAATACGGACCATCAATAAAATCTAGGTACACAACCCCTAATCATAAGCTCATATTGTTGGGGCGCCTGGGTGGCTCAGTGGGTTAAGCCTCTGCCTTCCGCTCAGGTCATGATCTCAGGGTCCTGGGATCGAGTCCCACATCGGGCTCATTGCTCGGTGGGGAGCCTGCTCCCCCGTCTCTCTCTGTCTGCCTCTTTGCCTACTTGTGATCTCTGTCTGTCAAATAAATAAATAAAATCTTCAAAAAAAAAAGTTCATATTGTCTAGGTATGTAACTTGATTCAGAGACAGAGCTTATAAAACTCTAGAGGAACAAATCATTAGCACATTCTGTTGACAATCATATCAACCCAAGTTTCAGCAAGGGCTTTTCAGCAGCCAATAAATTAAAAACTATGTTTTCTGGTGAATAACTGGATGGCAGGAATTCTGTGATGTGGATTGAAGGTGGTCCCTTGCATGTTTTAAAACACACAAAAAGAAGGTGGCAACGCCCTTGAGCATCTCAGCATGGAGGGGGCAGGACAAAAGCTTTCTTAAAAAAATAATATTGGGCCCCTGGGTGGCTCAGTTGGTTAAGCAATTGCCTTCGGCTCAGGTGATAATCCTGGAGTCCAAGGATTGATTCCCACATCGGGCTCCCTGCTCGGCAGGGAGTCTGCTTCTTCCACTGACCTCTCTCCTCTCATGCTCTCTCTCTCTCATTCCCCCTCTCTCTTAAATAAATAAAATCTTTAAAAAAAAAAATCTTGAGGGGCGCCTGGGTGGCTCAGTGGGTTAAACCCTCTGCCTTCGGCTCAGGTCATGATCCCAGGGTCCTGGGATTGAGCCCCACATTGGGCTCTCTGCTCGGCGGGGAGCCCTCTCCCCCCACCACCTGCCTCCCTGCCTACTTGTGATCTCTGTCTGTCAAATAAATAAATGAAATCTTTAAAAAAAAAATCTTGAAAGCTCATCAGAAACAATTCGGTTTTTTGAGATGAGCAAAAGATTTGAACTTCAGCAAAGAAGATACACGGATGGCAAAGAAGCACAGGAAAATATATTCTAGCATTAGTCCTGAGGGAAATGCAAATTAAAACCACAATGTAAAGTAGAACCACACCACACACCTCTTAGAAAGGCTGAAACCAAAACCAAAAACCAAAAACCAAACAAAACCTGGTAATACCAAGCACTGGCAAGGATATAGAGCACAGGAACTGTCGTACGATGCTGGTGGGAATACAAAATGGTACAGCTACTTTAGAAAATAGGTTGGCAGTATTTTGTAAAGCAGAAAGCACACCGAGCATATGAACCAAAAATAATCCCATATATTTTCTTCTAAGTGAATTCTTCTAAATATTTACCTAAGAGAAATGAAAATTTATGTTAAAACAAAAATCCGTATGTGAATGTTTCTAGCGGTGCTTTTTCAGAAATGTCCCAAACTGGAATCAATCCAAATGTTCTTTGTCTGATGGATATATTAGACAATGCCCATCGTCTAATATACAATGGAATATTTCTCAGCAATAAAAAAGGAAGGACCTACTGTTGCATGCAACAATATGGATGAATCTCAAGTGCATTGTGTTGAGAGAAACCAGACCCAAAAAATTGCACCTAACGGCTAAAATGGTAAATTTTATGTTATATACATAGTTTCTCTCTCTCTCTCTCTCTCTCACACACACACACACACACACACACACACATACCCACACACACACATACTACATATTATAGGATTCCATTTGTATCTCATTCCAGAAAAACACAGCTAGAAGAACAGAGAATAGACCAGTGGTTGCCAAGACATGGGGGTTGGGGAGGAAGGTTAATGATTAAGGTTGAGCATAAGGGAGTTTTTTGGTGGGGTGAGAGAATTGTTAAGTCTTTTGATTGTGGTACTAGTGACATGATTCTATGCCTTTGTCAAGACTCATATAACTGTACACCAAAAAGTGAATTTTACTGTATGTTAATTAAAAAATAACAATTTAAAAAATTTCTAATAGCCTCACTTAAAAAGAAAAATGATTAAATATTTTTTAAGCTTTTATTTATTTATTTATTTATTTGACAGAGATCACAAGTAGGCAGAGGCAGGCAGAGGGAGAGGGGGAAGCAGGCAGAGAGCAGAGAGCCCACTGAGCAGAGAGCCCAATGTGGGGCTTGATCCCAGGACCCTGAGACCATGACCTGAGCCGCAGGCAGAGTCTTAACCCACTGAGCCACCCGGGTGCCCCCAAAATGATTAAATATTATCAATACTAAAATTAATATAATTAATTTAATATTTTATTTAACTCAGGATGTTAAAAATACAATCTCAACATGTAATAAATAGAAAAAATACTAATAATTTTTAGAAAAAAATAATAATTTTACATTCTTTGTATTAAGTCTCAGGAATACGGTATGTGCCTTGCGCTTACAAGCCATCTTAATTGGGACTGGCTACATTTCAAGCGCTCCGTAGCCGCATGTGGCTAGAGACCATCAATGCGGACAGTTTGGGTCTTGATCTTTTTTTCTTTTTTTTTTAAAGATTTCATTTTTAAGTAATCTCTACACCCAACATGGGAGTTGAACTCATAATCCTGAATTGAATGTCACATGCTCTTCCAACTGATCCAGCCAGGCACCCCTGGATCTGGAAAAAAAAAAAAAAAAAAAAAATTAAGGGTAGTGTTTCCAGCCTTGAGCAGCTATCATCAAATATATGGTAGACTATTTCCACCAAGAAGAATATACTATTTAACACGATTAGACGTTTAAACTTCTTAACAATCATAATGGAAAGTCAAACATAAAGTTAAAAATATTAACTCAAGGGAGTCCTATTCTGGCTAATGCAGCCAAACTGGCATCATCTTCAAAGTGACCTCACCCTCTCACTTGCGTCTTCTGGAATACTCCCTGAAAATGCCATTCCTTTTCATGTTGTACTTGTTTGCGTTTTTGTCCGCTCCCTTATCTCTTCCTCACTCCACACACCCGTGTACATACAGTTCTCCACCCTGGCGAAAACTTACTTTTCCTTTACGACCCAGTCCTGGGGAACTGCCTCTCCTCCCCCTCTCCCCCGGCCCTGCTCTGAGAGGGCAGGAAGCCCACCTTGTTTTTTCGCATAGTGGGCCCTCAACAATGTTCTTTCTTCTAATGTTTACTGAGACCCTCTCAGCGCTGGGGATACCTGGGTGAAAGAGATACAGCCCTGCCCACAGGGATCTTGTGGTCTGATGGGAACAACAGACAAAGAGGCACTTTACTTACTACAGTTTGCTGAGCACCGAAGCACAGTGCTGTGGGGAAAGCCAACTTTCCCAGCACAACCCCTGAGGTAGTCAGTCCCTCTCCTTTTTCCTTGAAGAGGTCCCTGTGGACATCAGCACAGGGTGGGCCTTACTGTGAGGCTCCTCAGCCTCTGCGAGCTGTTGGCTGAGTTTTATTGGATTGGTGGGAGGGGGGTGTCACTGTGGAGGTCACTGGGAGAGAGACCACAGAGATCAGACCGCTCTGTCTTTTTCCCCCTATGCTAACATTGTAATGTGGGTGTACCCACAGCAGACTCATTCCTTGGTGAAAACTCCCCAGCAGCCACCTCTCTTGGAAACCCCTGCCTGCACCCCTGTAAAGAAACAATTATCCCGCAGTAGAGCCCATGGTGAGCAGCCTCCTGGGCCAATCCTCTGAGGCCTGAGCCTGTCAACGTGTACACAGGAGTCAGCCGTCTGGAGGGGAACTGAGAAGGGAGGGGAGGGGAAATCAGAGGAGACCGCAAGGCTAACTGCACACACTCCGTTTCTAGCTTCTAAGGCAGAAAGGACATTTCCAAAAGAGGGAAGAGGGGGTGTTGGTGATAGCGCTGGTGGCTGGGGAGGGTACTGATCCCGCCCCTTTACCAGTCCCTGGATAATCTGTGTTTGAACACCTCTGGTTTTCAACTGCAAATAAATTTACAGAACTTTAAAAATCTCTTAAGTCAGTATGAGGCGTCAGACTGAAATAATGAGGTTGACCTGAGTTAGGGGATGAGTTTTGATGATGATTGGGAGGAAGAAAAGAAAATCATGGAAGGGAAGAGGGTTTGGGGGAGGCAGGAGAATGGAAGAACTGGAGTGTAAAGACAATATCTAACTTTGTGGGTTTTATTGACTCTTTGCATCAGCGAATAGATTTTAACTTGTTTTTTAAAATTTTATTGTGGACCGGTTGATAGGTGACAAATGAATCTGCTCCCCAGAAAAAGATGATTTTCCCTCCTCTGAATCCTCACAGGCTTTTGGTCAACAATGCTTGTCCAATGCCTATTTGCCAGGTCTTGCACCAGGTTCAAGAGCTTTTAAATGTTTTACATCTGGCCTATTTTATATTATGGGTGAGCAAAAGTTCACGAATTTATTTTTTTAAACATTTTATTAATTTACTTATTTGACAGAGTGAGTGAGAAAGAGAGAGAGAGAGAGCACAAGCAAGGGGTCCATCAGGTAGAGGGAGGGGGAGAAGGAGGCTCCCTGCCAAGCAAGGAGCCCAGGACCCTGGCATCATGACCTGAGCTGAAGGCAGGTGCTTAACCGACAGAGCCACCCAGGTGCCCCGAAAGTTCATGAATTTAAAAAATACCCCACAAGAAGAGCTGGTTTCTCTTCTGCTGGATGGTGAGCTACTTCTGCAAGAACTGAGCTTCTTCTGAGCCAAGGAAGTCCCTGAAAATATTCCAGGCATCTCTGTAGCGCTAAGTATCTAGCTCAGTGCCTGGTATATAGGAGGTGCTTACTCAGTGTTTGTTGAATGACTAAAAGACCTACCCACGCTCACCACCATGGACCTGGGAAGGGTGATATGGTGGACAGGGAGAAATATATCACAGAGATCCCCCTTCGTGAAAGAACCTGCTGACAGCTTCCAACTGTTCGTGCCTTCAGCTGCTTCAGCTTTCAAGAAGCCTGGCCGAAACATAGGACTCCTCTACTCGGCAATGTCTGCTTCAGAGATTCCCAATGCTTCCCCTTCCTTTCCTTCACATGGGTTACTCCCCATCAATCTGCTTATATTCCTAACTCTGTCTCAGCATCTGCATCCTAGAAAACCCAACCTATGCTAACAGGACTTTAGTCTTAAACCCATTCGTTGTAGGGGCACCCGGGTGGCTCAGTTGGTCATGCATTTGCTTCCGGCTTAGGTCATGATCTCAGGGTCTTGGGATCGAGCCCGGCATCAGGCTCCCTGCTCAGTGGGGAGCCTGCTTCTCCCTCTGCCTCTACCTGCAGCTGCCTCTGTGTGTGTTCTCTCTCTCGGTCAAATAAATAAATAAAATCTTAAAAAATTAAAAAATAAAAACCCATTTACTATAGACTAGTACGAAAACACATAAGTCTTCAAGAAGCCAAAGATGACTAACCGCATAGTGGGTAGGGACAATAGTAAACATTTTCTTGGTGATTTTGTACAAGGTCACTTTGCTGAAGTTACATATTTACTTTTAGTGTAAAAATGAGTGCCAGAATGGCCAGAAAAGGAAATGTACCTTCTTAAACCTTAATAAAAAGGTTATTCTGGGCACTTGGGTGGCTCAGTGGGTTAAAGCCTCTGCCTTCAGCTCAGGTTGTGGTCTCAGGGTCCTGGGATCGAGCCCCGCATCGGGCTCTCTGCTCAGCGGGGAGCCTGCTTCCCTTCCTCTCTCTCCCTGCCTGCCTCTCTGCCTGCTTGTGATCTCTGTCAAATAAATAAAATCTTTAAAAAAAAAAAAGGTTATTCCATTATTAATGCTGTTGGGGTGCCCAGCTAGCTCAGCTGGCGGCACATGCCACTCTTGATTTTGGGGTCGTGAGTTTGAGCCCCATGTCGGGTATAGAGATTACTTAAAAAAATAAAATTTTAAAAAATTAAATCAATGCTGTAAAATATAATCCAAAGTTACATTCATTAAAAGCAGTATAGTATGAGCTCACGATGGATAACAAATGAATGAAACAAACTATCACAACCAGAAAAGACTCTTCAATATATATAAATTTAATATCTGATAAAAGTGGCTTTTTAAACCTGAAAGGTAAAGATGACTGACTTTACAACATCTTTGGGACAATTGGATAACTTATTGGGAAAAAATTAGATCCTACACATTAAAATAAAATTTAGGTGGATCGGAATTCTAAACATAAAGAGACAGAGTTATGAAAGGATTAAAGGAAAATAAAGGATAATATGTTACAATATTTTTTTAAGATTTTTATTTATTTATTTGACAAGAGAGAGATCACAAGTAGGCAGAGAAACAGGCAGAGGGGAAAGAGGATGCAGGTCCCCCACTGAGCAATGCCTTGGTGGGGGGGAGGGGTGGGTGGATGGGTGGGGTGTTGGGGGTGCGGGGGTGGGGGGGTCCATCCCAGGACCCTAGGATCATGACCTGAGCTGAAGGCAGAGGCTTAACCACACTGAGCCACCCAGGCACCCCACTATCTTATAATCTTGATGTGAGAAAATCTTTTCTAAGGAAGAACATAAAACCCAAAGAGTATAAAAGAAAATGTTGGCTAGATTTCACTACATCAAATTAAATCTCTTTTTTTTTAAAGATTTTTGTTTATTTATTTGACATGGAGAGATCACAAGTAGGCAGAGAGGCAGGCAGAGAGGGGGGGAAGCAGGCTCCCAGCTGAGCAGAAAGCCCAATGCAGGGCTTGATTCCAGGACCCTGAGATCATGACCTGAGCCAAAGGCAGAGACTTAACCCACTGAGCCACCCAGGCGCTCTCAAATTAAATCTTCTGTAAAGATATTACAAATTTAAAAGGTAAGATTGGAGTCATATATTTGGCAAACATATAATATCAAAAATATATAAAGAACTCCTTAAAGGAAGCCCAAATATCTCAATAAAAAATAAAAGGACACTGGGTGTGGTGCATAAACAATGACTTTTGGAACACTGAAAAAAAATAACATAAAATAAAAAAATAAATAAAAGGACAAAGGCTATGGAGTTTATAGAAGAAGAAATAAATACAACACCCAGTATCATACGGAAAGATGTTCAGCCTCACTGGTGAGCAGGGATACAAATCAACACGATACATGGTTATTATTTTGTTTAACCACAGTGGCAACAATTAAAATGATTCATAATCTCCAGTTCCGATTGATGCAGGAAAATAAGAACCCTCATGCACTATTTTTTAAAAGATTTTATTTATTAGAGAGACAAAGAGAAAGCGCGAGAGAGCACGAGATAGAGGACGGGCAGAGGGAGAGGGAGAAGCAGACTCCCCAGGGAACGGTGAGCCTGACGTGGGGCTCCATCCCAGGACCTCGCGACCATGAGCTGAGCTGAAGGCAGACGCTTAACCCACTGAGCCACCCAGGCGCTCCAGTATATCAGTATTTTACATATGCATCCCCTTTGACCTAGCACCTCCTATTCTAGGAATGTGGGAAACGTGGGAAAACAATAGGGAAAGGAAGATGGATGTAAATGGGGAGATCAGAAGCAGGTTGAACCCAGCAACAGGAGCTGGCACCCCACAGGGATGGACTGGAACCCATGACGGTTTTCCCTGCTTCCGATCTTGCCCATGTCGGTGTCCTGCAGAAGCCAGGACCCTTTGTCACAGAACAAAACACAACTGCTTGGCCCAGGAGCTGGAGAAGCTGATGAAGGATCTGGGGGAAGAGGTCCAGCTGCGGGGTCACCTCCAAGGAGGTAAGTCAGCAGATTGCCAGTGATGTGCATGAACTAGAAAATGTCGGCTTTCCTTCTACCCTCCAAATATCCCCTATGGTCCACTCTAAAGGATGTGTAGTTCAGCACAGCCAAGCTGAAGGTTACACATTGGACATCTGAGTGGATACAGGTCCATGCATCATTGTTTGTGCTAGGAAAAATCAGAAACTGTAGTGATAATTGTTAAGGGAAGGGTCGATAAAGTTACGGGACATACATACCCTGGAGTAGCATGCCGCTACACACCCAGCACGATGTCTGACGTGAATGAAATTAACAACACTAAATGTCGGCAAGGATGGGTAGTAATTAGCACTCCCAAACATTGTTTTTGGAAGTGTAACATGGTACAGCCACTTTGGAAAACAGTGTGGAATTTTCTTACAAAACTAAACATGCGCCTACCCTAAAAGCCAGCAGTTTTAAGGTATTTACTCAAAAGCAGTAAGTTATGTGCAGTGATCTTCCTGGGTCTCAGGCGTTCGCTCCTGCTTCTGCCTGTTCACTCTTAGCCGGTAACACCCAAGCCAGCTCTGACTTCCTCCTGATCTCTGGAGGCTCCGGGTCCAGGGCTGCATCCTGAAGAAGGTGCTGGAGGCGCTGACGGATCTCATCAGTGAGGGCCCTGGATCTGAAGCTGCCGCGGTGTAAACTGTTTGCACGGTTGGCTCGCTGGTGCTGGTCACCGGGAGCTCCCACAGCCTCGGCTCCTACGAGACCACCGCAACCCAGCGGTGGTGTGAACATCACCATTATCATTCAAAACACGAACATGAACAGTGAAGACCTTGCTATACTAAGGGCTGCGGATAATGTGGACACCCTGGCACTGGTATTTCAAGCTGCAAATCAAGAAAAAGTTTTGGATTTTGAAATGAAGTTGATGGCTTTTTATTTATTTATTTATTTTTTCTTTGAGAGAGAGAGAGAAAGCATGAGGGGCGGGGGGCTGGGAGGAGAGGGACAGAATGAGAAGCAGTCTCCGCGCTGAACAGGAACCCCAGGGCAGGGATGGATCCTATGACCTCCCATCCTATGACCCGTGGGTCACAACCTAGCTGAAAACGGACGCTTAACCCACTGAGCCACCCAGGCGCCCCTGAAATGAAGTTGATGGCTTTAGTTGTGGAACACCTTGGAATTCAAGAACAGACCATAGCTAGCTGTGCAGTAAAGAGGCCGTCAGGTGAATTTGCACATATTTGTCCAGATCTCAGTCATATTGGAGATGCTGTTGTGATTTCCTGTGCAAGAGAGGGAGGGAAATTTTCTGCAAGTGGAGTACTAGGAAATGGAAATATTACGCCGTCACAAGTAATGTCATTAAAGAAAAGGAAGCTGTTACCATAGAGATGAGTGAGCCATTAGGGCTAACTTTCGCCTTGATACCTGAACTTTTTCAGGAAAGCCATCCACTCTCTGCTACAGGAACACTCAGTATGTGTGCAGATGGACCCCTTGTGTAGGGTATAAACTTGCTGATATTGGACATTTAAAGTACTATTTGGGGACACCTGGGTGGCTCAGTGGGTTAAGCCGCTACTTTGGGCTCAGGTCATGATCTCAAGGTCCTGGGATCAAGTCCCGCATCCGGCTCTCTGCTCAGCAGGAAGCCTGCTTCCCACCCGCCCCCTGCCTACTTGTGATCTCTCTTTGTCAAATAAATAAACAAAATCTTTAAAAATAAATAAATAAACTACTATTTGGCTTCCAAGATTGAGGATGAAGTGGGAACTTAGGCATTCTTAAAATCCAAGAAGATGAAATTAAGCTCTTTGAGAATGGCTTCTGAGATACCAACATGTACCTAAGTCTCTTCTGTCATCACATTTGTACCTCTCAGTACATATGTAGATATTTTCTGTAAATTTTTCCTCTATTGTCTACAGTTTGCTTAAAGAATAAAGTCCAAAGCCAGATCTGATCTTGTTAACCTAGAAATATATCTGCCTTACCTAGAAATACTTATGATTTTCAAAGCAAAAGGGTTTTGACTCTAAATGCTGGTTTTTAAAAAAATTTTTATTTATTCATTTGAGAGAGAGAGAGAATGAGGGAGAGAGCAAACACCAGTTTTGGGGGGGTAGGGCAGAGGGAGAGGGAGAAGCAGGATCCCTGTTGATTAGGGAGCCCAAGATGGGGCTCGATCCTAGGACTCCAGGATCAAGACTTGAGCCAAAGACAGATGCTTGACCAACTGAGCTACCCAGGCGCTCCTCTACATGCTGTCTTAAGACTTTTTCAATTTTTTTTTTTAGATTTATTCATTTATTTGAGAGAGAAAGGGGGGGGCAGAGGGAGAGAGAGAGAATCTCAAGCAGACTCCCCACTGAGCACAGAGCCCATCATGGGGCTCAATCTTATGACCCTGAGATCATGACCTGAGCTGAAATCAAGAGTTGGATGCTCAACCGACTGAGCCACCCAGGCACCCCAGAATATTTTTTAATTTAAGTAAAAGTTATTTGAATTTCAAACAGCAAAAAAAAAAAAAAGTTATGTGCATAGAAAGACTTGTACAAAAATGTGCATAGCAGCTCTATTCATAATAGCCATAACCTGGAGACAGGTTATCTCCGTCAATAGGAGAATAGATATATAAACTCTTGTATATTCATACAGTGGAATACTAATCAATGATGTTAAGGAATCTGTTCCTACTACATGCAACAATATGGACAAAGCTTAAAAAATATTATGCAAAGTGAAATAACCCTTACCCAAAAGAGCACGTTTTATAATTCCACTTATATGAAATTCTAGAACAGGTAAAACTAAACTTTGATGGAATTAAATTGGAAGAACAGTTGCCTCTGGAAGATTAGGGGCAGCAATAGACCCAGAAAGGTGCAGGGGGGATCCTGCTGGGGTGATGATAATGTTCTATGTCTTTATAGAAGTTTTGATTACCCAAATGTATGAAATCTTAAAATCTCAGCATAAGTAGACTTAAGATTAGTACATTTCATTGTATGTAAATTTTACCTCGAATGAAAATGCATACAAACATTAAACTCATTAATTGTATGTATGATGATTTTTTTAGGAGGAAGTGTATTGATGCCTGCAATTTACTTTAGAACCTATCAAGGGGCACATGGGTGGCTCAGTCGGTTGAGCATCTGACTCTTGATTTCGGCTTAGGTTGTGATCTCGGGGTCATGGTATCGAGCCCTGTGTTAGGCTTCACACTCAGCCTGGAGTCTGCTTGAAATTCTTTCCCCCTCCCTCTCCCTCTGCTTTTTCCTCCGTCTGCCTGCCCCCACCATTGGCTTTGCTCTTGCTCTCTTTCAAACAAACAAACAAACAAGCAAACAAACAAACAAATAAATAAAATCTTGGGAAAAAAAAAAAAAAAGAACCCATCCAAAAAGAAAATGAATGGGTGAAGGAAGAGAGGGATGGATAGATGTACAAATAGGAGACAAAGCAAATCTAGTAAAATGTTAATGGTAGGGTCTATGTGGTGAATACATGGGCATTCACTGTAAAGTTTCTTCAACTTTGTTTTAGGTTGAATTTTTTTTTAAAGATTTTTTTATTTATTCATTTGACACACAGAGATCATGTGTAGGCAGAGAGGCAGGCAGAGAGAGAGGGGGAAGCAGGCTCCCTGCTGAGCAGAGAGCCCGATGAGTGGCTCCATCCCAAGACCCTGGGATCATGACCTGAGCCGAAGGTAGAGGCTTTAGCCCACTGAGCCACCCAGGCTCCCCTAGGGTTGAAATTTTTATAATAAGGACACCTGGGTGGTGGCTCAATGGGCTAAGTGTCTGCCTTTGGCTCAGGTCATGATCCCAAGGTCCTGGGATCAAGCTCCACATCATACTCTCCACTCAGCGGGAAGCCTGTTTCTCCCTCTCCCTCTGTCTGCTTCTCCCCCTGTTTGTGCTCTCTCTCCTTCTCTGTCCAATCAATAAAATCTCAAAAAAAAAAAAAAAAGGAATCATCTTGTTTAAAAAAAGGATAATTTTTATAATAAAATAATAAAAAAAGAATAAAGTTGATTTTGTGTGAACTAACAGAGAGAGATATCCAAAACATACTGTTAAAAACAAGCCTCAGGCGAAAAGTATAGTATGATATCATGGACATGAAACAACTAAGCAAAACAAAACCCTTACTTCTGCAAGTAGATTATTAGAGGATATATATTAAACTGTTAACAGTGGTAACCTTTGGGGTAGAAAGTACAATGAGAGGTTTGGTGTCTTTTTTTTTTTTTTTAAAGGTTTTATTTATTTATTTGACAGAGGGAGAAAGAGCACAAGTAGGCAGAGAGGCAGGCCAAGGGAGAGGGGGAAGCAGTCTCCTCACTGAGCAGGGAGCCCGATGTGGGACTCAATCCCAGGACCCTGGGATCATGACCTGGGGCAAAGGCAGACGCTTAACGACTGAGCCACCCAGGTGCCCCGAGAGGTTTGGTGTCTTAACTTGGTTCCCCAGAAAGCAAAACCTAGCTTATGTGCTAACACTTTTGGGGATAGTGCAGTTCTAGGGAAGCAAGAATGAGGAGCAAAGAACAATAGGGCAGGGAAGGGAGACCGTAAAAATGCAGGTGCATTACTGAGCTGGTCCAGGTTTCTAGCAAGCACCAATGAATGATTGTTTGGTCTCACGGGAGGTCATCAGAAATCCTGTATGAACCTACTGCATCCCCCAGCTGTCCATAGTGGGGAGGAAGGGAGAAGAATTTATCTGCTGGTTGCTCTATCTTACTAGACAGAGTGTACCTCAAAAGGCATCAACTCCCCCAATTTTCTGGGACCAGCCTGGCCAGCCCGGTCTGCAAGCATGAGTGTTGAGTGAGTCTTGTGGAATATCTTGTCTCAGCAGCAACTGTGAAGCCCCAAAGGTAGTTCTGAGGCTCAAGGAAAGAATGGGTTGTGCCTGTGAGCAATGTGGGGGGCCGGGAGTAGTCCCCCACAGGAGGCCCTCTTGGAAAAACTAGTGGAGCACGAAGACAATATTGCCTCTGCCTTAGGAGCATGACAGCCTCCCCCCTGCAGCCTAGAGGAATGTACTTACTACCAGGCAATCCTTTTGGGAGAGCGTTCAATAACAGTGAGAGAAAAGACCACTGAGCAAATCTGGGGAAATGCATAATCCAGGTTCAGCACAAGTGATCTTGGTAAGTGAGGACTTTGACATTTAACCGAGTGTACTTCTGCACTGCTTCAATCTTTTATAAGACTGTATTTATGTATTGCTTGTGTAATTAAATAAGACCAATAAAATTGGGGTGCTGGGGGGCTCAGGTGGTTAGGTGTCCGACTCTTGATTTTGGTTCAGGTCATGATCTCGGGGTTGTGAGATTGAGCCCCAAGCTGGGCTCTGCACTGGGCGTGGAGCCTGCTTGGGATTCTTTCTCTCCCTCTTCCCCCACCCACCCCCTCACTTGAGTGCTCTCTTTCAAAAAACAAACAAGCAAACAATAAAATCAAAATTTGATCATCTCTGTGAAACATGTTGTAGCCAATATAGTAAGAAGATAAACAGAATGAATTATGGAAATGCTAGCCTAATATTACACAAACCAATAAGCTTAAGTAAGATTTTTTTAAAAAAGATTTTATTTATTATTTGAGAGAGAGACACACAGTGAGAGAGGGAACACAAGCAGGGGGAGTGGGAGAGGGAGAAGCAGGCTTCCCGCTGAGCAGGGAGCCTAACGAGGGGCTTGATCCCAGGACCCTGGGATCATGACCTGAGCTGAAGGCAGTTGCTTAACAACTGAACCACCCAGGCACCCCAAGATTTTTTTTTAAGTAGGTTCCACGTCCAGTGTGGAACCCATGACCCTGAGATCAAGACCTGAGCTGATGACGAGAATAAGATACTTAACTGACTGAGCCACCCAGGCACCCCTAAGTAAGATATTATTTTAGGTAAAGCAATACATTAAATGAAACAAAGTGAGATTTAATTTTTATTTCCTTTGTACAAAGTCTCTTAAAATTAATTCAAAGATTGAGGGGTGCCTGGGTGGCTCAGTGGATTAAGCCGCTGCCTTCGGCTCAGGTCATGATCTCAGGGTTCTGGGATTGAACCCTGCATTGGGCTCTCTGCTCAGCAGGGAGCCTGCTTCCCCCCTCTCTCTCTTCCTGCCTCTCTGCCTACTTGTGATCTCTCTCTCTGTCAAATAAATAAATAAAATCTTAAAAAAATTTAATTCAAAGATTGGAAAACAGTTCATTGTAATGATGTGTTTTGAATTGTAGCGTGGAGTGAATCTATGGTCACTGGAATAACAGGCATACAAAGTGAAGGTTTCTGTTTCTGGGATGAGGGTAAGATAATTACATTTGTTAAAGAGCTGGTAAAATGTCCCAGGAATCTGGCCCATCTTGTTGTGCTCTTAGCTCTCTGCTAGTCTGATCTCCCTGGTCACCAGGAGCCTTATAGCCATTTCCTTCTTTTCTTCCAGTGACAAGCCCCACACCCCTCTTCATTGAATTTTGACGTTTTTCTCATTTAAATTTCTCAGACAACACATGATCCTCCTACCTAGTTACAGTTTTTGGTGATTAAAACATTCGTGTATTCCTGAGGGCCGTCTGGGAGTCTCAATCAGTTAAGTGTCTGACTCTTGATTTTGGCTTGGGTCATGGTCTCAGGGTTGTAAGACTGAGCCCTGGATTGGGCTCCAAGCTCAATGGGGAGTCTGCTTGAGATTCTCCCCCTCTCCCTCTCTCAGATAAATAAGTAAACAAAATTTTTCTGTCTCTCTCTTTTTTTTTTTTAGATTTTTTTTTTTATTTGAGCGACAGAGAGTGAGTGACTGAGAGAGAGAGAGAGTACAAGCTGGAGGACCGGCATAGGGAGAGGAAGAAGCAGGCCCCCTGCCCAGCAGGGGGCCTGATGCAGAACTCGATCCCAAGACCCCGGGATCACGACCTGAGCCAAAGGCAGACACTTAACTGACAGAGCCACCCAGGCACCCAGAAGTAAATAAAATCCTTAAAAAAACAAAAAACAAAAGACAAGAAAAAAAAACCCACATTCATTTATTCCTCAAATGTAGCAATTTATCACATTATTGTCACCTAGCTCTGAATCTTCCCTTCTTTGCCCTTTTTTGTGAAATGAGCAGGACCCTGTATACAAGTCTTCTTTGGCAGCTGGAGCAGAGTCAGTCCTTGTCAACAGAGGGTACTGGAGGGACATTGTGGTAGCTGACGCCAGGGCTCTGGTTCCAATTTACCTTTGTTTTTGATCCTGCCCCACGGGAGTGGTGCTCCCTTTCCAGCAAGTTGTACTGGCCTCCTGGGGTGTGGTCTCTGACCCTCCAGTCCAGACCTGTGGCACCGCAGTGAACTGATTATCCAGTGGGCTGCAGACGCATCCTTGCCAAAGTCCGCTAACCCTCAGTCTTGGCAGGGGATGGGGAGAGATGGGGCATTCTTGAAAATATGTTCCTTGCTGCAGTATTGTTGTTCAACCCTAGATGTGATAGGTGCTCCTTTGTTTGTTGTTTTTGCCATTTGTTATTCCTGTTTCCTTTGAAGTTCTCTTTTACCCTTTTAGTAGATAATCCCCCGTGATAGTTAATTTTATGTTTCTAATCAACATAGAGGATATTTTTGGAGAAGAGTAACATTTAAATTGGCGAACTTTGGGTAAAGCAGATTACTCCCCATGTTATGGAAATGGGGCTTATCCAATCAACTGAACAACAAAAAAGACTGGTCTTTCTGAGTAACAGAGACTTCAGCCCCAGACTGCCTTTGCACTGGAAATGGAACATTGGCTTTTATGAGTCTCGAACTTCCTTCTTTTCTTTTCTTTCTTTCTTTATTTTTTTTTAAATTTTATTTATTTATTTGAAAGAGAGAGAGAGAGAGAGCACAAACATGAGCTGGGGGAGGGGCAGAGGGGGAGGGAGAAGCAGGTTCCCTGCTGAGGTAAAGGCAGATTCTTTTTTTTTTTTTTTAAGATTTTATTTATTTATTTGACAGACAGAGATCACAGGTAGGCAGAGAGACAGGCAGAGAGAGAGGAAGGGAGCAGGCTCCCGGCTGAGCAGAGAGCCCGATGCAGGGCTCGATCCCAGGACCCTGAGATCATGACCTGAGCCTTAGGTAGAGGCTTTAACCCACTGAGCCACCCAGGCGCCCTGCAAAGGCAGATTCTTAACCAACTGAGCCACCTGGGTGCCCCAGGTCTCAAACCTTCTGACTCAAAGTGCAGGTTTGGACTTGCCAATCTTCATAATCATGTAGGCCAATTCCTTATAATAAGTCTCTTTATATAAGATATTTATACCTATATAATCTTATATAGATCTTATATATAGATATATATCTCTTTCACTAGTTAATAATTCTTTATACTGAAGTTTCCATGTTTAAATTCATGGTGTGGTTTCTGTCTCTTGATCAGACACTGATCGATAATCAGCAGCGTACATGACATAGGGCACATACATGAAGGTAATCATAGTAAAATAAGATAAAGTAACTTCCCTCAGTAGTTGAAAGAAATGGACAAAGAAAAAGTTATGAAAACATTTCATAAGAACTATGATGGAGGGACACCTGGGTGGCTCAGTCAGTTAAGTGTGTCTGCCTTCGGCTCAGGTCATGATCCCAGGGTTCTGGGATTGAGCCCCACATCGTCTCCCGCTCCCTCTACTTGTGCTGTCTCGCTCTGCCAAACAAATAAAAAAAATCTAAAAAAAAAAAAAAAAAAAAAGGACTATGATGGACATGTTTGTTTAGAGCCACGCAGAAACAGAGAGGAAGGAACACCTGCCCCCCCGGGGATGTCATAAGGCTTCACGGAATGAGTGATGTCTAAACTGAACCTTGAGGGAACAGTTTTCCAGGCAAATGAAGGTGGAGAGTAGTATAATCCAGAAGGAGGGGAGCGTCCGGAGGCAAGAGGAAGCACATCACATATTGGGGAGTGTAAGTGTGAAAGCTCCCTGAGGCTGGAGAACAGGAGGCAGGAGAGACTGGTAGGAACGTGAACAATATTGTGAGTCATTTTAAGTAGTTTGCCTTTACGGCTCCAGGCAAAAGAGTTTCACCCTAGTTCCGGACCAAGACACCCACCGCAGATGATACTCATTCATAACCGTTCCATACCTGTGCCAGGTTTTTGCCGAAACGCCCCTCCCCTAATTTGAGTCTGTAACGAAGCATCTGTAATTTCTAGTTGCCGCAGCCAGAAATGGAACTTCGGTCGCTCATTACCGTCACAGCACAGATCCGCAGGCTGCGTGTGACACAAAATTCCCGGCTCTAACTCCAGCTCTTTCTCTTCCATTTAAGAGAGTGCGTACGTTCCCCTCTGCCTTCTGCAGCTGTTCTGATCCATTTACCAAACAATCCAAAGGATGGACAACTTTGAGGAGGGCCCGGAGAAATAAACATCTTTTCAACAGGTTCAGGCTGTAGGACAGAGAGCAAAAAGCTGGACTGGCAGACTAATGTGGGAACAATGCCAAGTCCTGCTGGGGGATTCTAGATGGGGGTGAGCTGACGACAGCACGTAGGCATTCTCTCGGCCAGCCTCTCCTGCAAATACCCCAGGTTAAGGAATTACAGGCTAGGAGACTACCTCATCCCAGTGCTGCTTCTTCCCTGAGAGTGGAAAGGTAAATGCTCAGAAGGGCTGCTGATCCACAGTGACAGCAAAGGGGAATGAGTCAGACTAGTTTTGTGGTGCCTGGCACTCCCTTCCCTGGGGCTCCTCCCCTCTCTCTCCTTCAACTCATTTTGACTCCATGAGTCATTTTTGCTGAGGTAACAACCAACCTCAAAACCTGTGGGGCTTACAGCAGAGGCTGGTGAACTTTTTCTACAAAGGGCCAGGTAGTAAATATTTTGGGCTTTGTGGAACATACGGTCTCTGTTATGGACACTCAGCTCTGTCCTTAGAGCAAGAAAGCAGCCATAGACAATACGTACACAAATGAGTGTGGCCACGTTCTGACAAAACTTTATGAATACTAAAACTTGAACTTCATATACTTTTTATGTCACAAATCTTGTTCTTCTTTTTTAAAATAATCTTTAAGATTTATTTTATTTATTTGACAGAGAGAGAGAGATCACAAGCAGGCAGAGCAACAGGTAGGGAGAGACGGGGAAGCAGGCTTCCTGCTAAGCAGAGAGCCGGATGCGGGGCTTGATCCCAGGACCCTGAGATCATGACCTGAGCCGAAGGCAGAGGCTTAACCCACTGAGCCACCCAGGTGCCCCCTTGTTCTTCTTTTGATTATGTGTTTATTGAGATATACTCGTCATAGGCCATTGTATTATATTAGTTTCAGGTGTACAATATAATGATTTGATATTTGTGTATCTTGCAAAATGATCAACACAGTAAGTCTAACAGTAAGTCTGTTACCTCACAGTTACAAATTTTTTTCCTCGTGCTGGGAACTTTCAAGATCTACTCTCTCAGCAACTTTCAGATACACAGTATAATATGAATTATAGTCGCCACAGGTACACTACATCCTCATGACTTATTTATTTTGTAACTGGAAGTTTGTAACCTTTGACCCCCTTCACCCATTTGCCCCAGCCCCCCAACCTCTGGCAACTACCAGTCTGTTCTCCGTATCCATGGATTTGTTTTGTTTTGTTTAGAATCCACATATAGGTGAGGTCATATAGTATTTGTCTTTCTCTGACTTATTTTATTTGACATTATGTGCTCAGAGTCCATCCATATTGTTACAAATGCAAAACCTCCTTCTTTTTATGGCTGACTCATACTCCAGGTGTGTACATATATATTCATATATGTATACCTATATATACATATACACACACATATATATGCATACATATACATGTGTATATGTATATATATATATCCCACATTTTCTTTATCTGCTCATCCATAAATGAACACTTAGGTTGCTCCCATGTCTTGGCTATTGTAGATAATGCTGTAGTGAACATGGGGATGCATTTGTCCCTTCAAGTTACTGTTTTCGTTTTCTTTGGAAAAACACCCTAAAGTAGAATTGCTGGATCATATGGTAGGTCTATTTTTAATTTTCTTAGAAAAACTCTACTGTTTTCCATAATGGCTGCACCAGTTTACATCCCCACCAACTGTGCACAAACTTTCCCTGTCCTCTGCATCCTCACCAACACCTGTTTTCTTGTCTGATAACCACCATTCCAACAGTTGGGAGGCGATACGTCACCATGGTTTTGATTTGCATTCTCCTGATGATGAGTGATGTTGAACACCTTTTCATGGACTTGGCCACCTATATGTTTTTTCTGGAAAAATGTATATTCAGGTCCTCTTCTCATTTTTTATTCAAATTGTTTTGTTTTGTTTTGCTCTTGGGTTGTATGAATTCTTTACATATTTTGATTATTAATCCCTTATCAGATATATGCTTATATATGCTTAATCCCTTATCAGATATATGAATATTAATCCCTTATCAGATATATTAATCCCTTATCAGATATATCTGATATGTTCTTATCAGATATATATATATCAGATATATCAGAATATTTCTCCCATTCTGTAGGTTGCCTTTATTTATTTGTTTCTTTGTATCTAAAGATTTAATTTATTTATTTGACAGAGAGAGAGAGGACAAGCAGGGGGAGCAGCAGGCAGTGGGAGAGGGAGAAGCTGCCTCCCTGCTGAGCAGGGAGCCCAATGCTGGGCTGAATCCCAGGGCCCTGGGATCATGACCTGAGCAGAAGGCAGACCCTTAACCAATTGAGCCACCCAGGTGTCCCAAGGCTGCCTTTATTTTGTGAAGATGTTCTATGCCGTGCAGAAGCTTTTTAGTTTGATGTCGTCCCACTTGTTTACTTTTGCTTTTGTTACCTTTGCTTATGGTGTCAAATCCAAAAAAGTCATTGCCAAGTCCCATGTCAAGGAGATTACAGCCTATATTTTCATCTTGAAGTTTTATGGTTTCAGGTCTTACATTTACGTCTTTAATCCACCTTGAGTTAATTTTTGTGTATGATATAAGATAATGGTCCATTTTCATTCTTTTGCATGGGGCTGTCTAGTTTCCCCAACATGATTTATTGAAGAGACCGTCCTCTCATTATACACACTTGGCTCCTTTGGTGTCAGTTAATTGACCCTCTATGTGTGTTTTGATTACTTTTCAACCTTTCAAAATGAAAGAAATTTCTTTCTTTCTTTTTTAAAGATTTTATTTATTTATTTGACAGACAGAGATCACCAGTTGGCAGAGAGGCAGGCAGACAGAGAGGGGGAAGCAGGCTCCCTGCTGAGCAGAGAGCTCGATGTGGGGCTCGATCCCAGGACCCTGAGATCATGACCTGAGCCGAAGGCAGAGGCTTAACCCACTGAGTCTCCCAGGAGCCCCAAGAAGTTTTATGTAATAAATATGCCTGTAACAGGTTGGGAACAAAACAATCTGGTTCTTCACCACAGGTCGAGAAGAACTTTGTCAGCAGACATCATAGCCAATACTTTCAGGGGACGTGAGTTCACGGGCCGATATACAACCATGATGAGAAAAACAACAAATGGAACCAAACAGACACACGTGTACACAAAATCACATATATATAACCTAAGAATTAGTGAAATAAAAAAATCAGAAATTTAAAGTAAGGGGGATCAAAATACTTACAGAACAGATTATATTAACATCTGGGTAATGAGAAATCATAAAAAAGAACCAAGAAGGACTACTAGGATTGAAAATGGAAAGAACACAAGAGATAGAATAAATAGAAGGATAGATATGGCTAAAGAAAAATCACTAAATTTCAAGATCATATGGAGGAGCTTTCCCATAACATAGCAAGAAAGGACAAAAAGATAAAGGATACAAAAAGAAGTTGAGAGACACAGAGGACAGGAATAAAAATGCCAACATCTGGGAATTTAGGGGTTCCAGAAGGCAGGTGAAAAAAAAAAAACACGGAGAGGAATAAATTATATTTTGAATAGTGAAGGTAACCTTCCCAGAATTTAAGAAGGATTAAAGGTCTTAGATTCAAAGGACTCATCGAATGCCAAATAGGAGCATTAAGAAAAAATCCACACTGAGACACATTATAGCAAAATGTAAGGTTGTCAGGGTGCCTAGGTGGCTCAGTGGGGTAAGCCTCTGCCTTAGGCTCAGGTCATGATCTCAGGGTCCTGGGATCGAGCCCCGTGTCGGGCTCTCTGCTCCGCAAGGAGCCTGCTTCCCTCCCCCTCTGCCTGCCTCTTTGCCTACTTGTGATCTCTCTCTCTGTGTCAAATAAATAAATAAAATCTTTTTTAAAAATGTAAGACTGTCAATGTAAAATGTGAGAATATCAAAGACAGAGAAAATCGTAAGGAAATTATAAGGAAATTCTATGGGAATCATGCTACTTAACAGCAACACTGGAAGCGGGGTAAGGATAGAACAATACGTTTTAAAGTAGCAAAGAAAGAGAACTTTAATTCTAGAATTTTTTATATCCCATCAAATTCTCATCCAAATGCTGGAGGATAATACAGATATTCTCCTGTACACAAAGCCTTGGAAGCTTGTTTGCCCCACAAATACTGAGAACAATCTAAAGAAAGTAATCAAGACGAGACACAAATCCAGGAGATGCTCCGAGACTGGAGAAATAACAGTGTTCAAATGCTTTGGGACCCCTGCCTGGCCCATTTGGTAGAGCCTGTGACTGGATCCTAGGATCTTTAGTTCAAGCTCCACACTGGGTGTAGAACTTACTTGGGAAAAAAAAAAAAAAAAAGGAGGGGCGCCTGGGTGGCTCAGTCATTAAGCATCTGCCTTTGGCTCAGGGCATTGATCCCAGGGTCCTGGGATGGAGACCTGCACTGGGCTCCCTGCTTGTCGGGAAGCCTGCTTCTCCCTCTCTCACTCCTCCTGCTTGTGTTCCCTCTCTTGCTGTGTCTCTGTCAAATAAATAAATAAAATCTTAAAAAAAAAAAGAGTGTTCAAATACTTCGGTAAATTTTATCTTTGTCTTTAAAGAAAAGGGCTTGTATCAAATAAGATGAAAAGCAAAAACACACCTATAACAAATAATATCAATACTGGAGGGAGAAGGAGAAAAAGAGACATGAGTGTATGCTTAAGTACTTTCTTATTAAGGGGAAGAAATAGATATTGGCACATTTAATTGTTCTTAAGAGTAAAAACCCATGAAATATAAGTAATGAGTTAAGAGCAACCACAATGTGGGGCACCTGGGGGGCTCAGATGTTTAAGTGTCTGCCTTCAGCTCAGGTCATGATCTCCAGGTCCTGGGATTGAGCCCCATGTTGGGCTCCCAGCTCAGCGGGGAGCCTGCTTCTCCCTCTGCCTGCCTCTCCCCCTGCTTATGCTCTCTCTGTCTCTCTCTCAAATGAATAAATAAAACCTAAAAAAAAAAAAAAAAAGAACCACAATGTGAATAAAAGACAAATATATAGGGGTGCCTGGGTGGCTCAATGGGTTAATTAAGCCTCTGCCTTCAGCTCAGGTCATGATCTCAGGGTCCTGGGACCGAGCCCGCATTGGGCTCTCTGCTCAGCAGGGAGCTGCTTCCCCCTCTCTCTGCCTGCCTCTCTGCCTACTTGTGATCTCTCCCTCTGTGTCAAATAAATAAATAAAACCTTTTTAAAAAGGACAAATATATAGCTTTTATTTTATTTTAAAAATATTTTATTTATTTGATTTAGAGAGCCAATGGGGAGAGGGAGGGAGAGAGAAAGAATCTCAGGCAGACTGTGCTAAGCACAGAGCCTGACATGAGGCTCAATCCCACCACCCTGAGATCATGACCTGAGCCAAAACCAAGAGTCAGATGCCTAATCGACTGAGCCACCCTGGTGCCCCCAAATATATGTTTAAATCAGTCAAAGAAAACTCAGTCTAGGGTGCCTGGGTGGCTCAGTCAGTTAAGCGTTAGCCTTTGGCTCAGGTCATGATCCCCGGGCTTCCTGCTCCGCAGGGAGTCTGCTTCTCCCTCTGGCTCCTCCCCTAACTTGTTCTCTTGCTCTCTCTCTCTCTCTCTCTCTCTCAAATAAGTAAAAAAAATTTAAAAAAAAAGAAAGAAAATTTTGTCTAGGCAACAGACTTTTTAAAAAGAAGAATAGGACAATAGTATAAAACGAATAAACTATGAAGCAAATATAAAATAATATGACAGAAATAAATCCTAATTTAACGGTAAATACAATAATGTAATTGAATTAAATTCAAAACTAAAAGGCCAAGATTCTCAAACTAGTTTTTAAAAATCCAACAATTTATCACAGTGTACACTTAAAACTAAAAGAAATAGGACAGAAAAATAGGATAGAAAAAGCTGTGCCAGTCATATGTAAATGAAAAGACTCCAGAAAGTAGTAACCCTAATATGTAATAAAATAGGATTTAAGATTTAAAAAAACGTCATAAAAGACAAAAGATATTGTGGAACTTAACACAGGAAGTGGAGGAAGGAAATTATAAATGTCAGCTATTGCCTGTGACCAGTTTTAGAAACAAGGACTGTATTAGCTATGCATTTTCTTTCTTGATTACAGAATATCATATTATGACATAATTGATAAGACATGACTATTTCTCAGAGTCAGACAGTGATGTCCTTCTTCATGAATCATTGGGAAGTCTCTTCCACAGACTGAGAATTTTTTTTCTGTGATAGTAGAATTATATTAGGTGGGAACATTTTGTGACTATTGTTTTTTTTTTTAAGATTTTTTAACTTATTTATTTATTTGACAGACAGAGATCACAAGTACGCAGAGAGAGAGGAGGATGCAGGCTCCCTGCTGAGCAGAGAACCCGATGCGGGGCTCAATCCCAGGACCCTGGGATCATGACCTGAGCCGAAGGCAGAGGCTTTAACCCATTGAGCCACCCAGGTGCCCCTGTGACTATTGTTTTTTGAAATTTAAGTATGGTAAGTTTGTACAAATAACTAGTATACAAAATGATGGACTGTGGCATATACTGTGTATTGGCTCATTTAACACAGTGCCCAATCCCCGTTTTGTATGTCTTCTTACACTGCATAGGCTGGATAGCTAAAAACTACATTTCCCAGACTCCCCTGGAGCCATTTTTCAAGCAGATGCATCCACATGAGACTGGAGTGAGGGAAATGAGAAATTCGAGGTGAAAGTCATGCCTATTGATACATCAGCTTTTCTTGCAAGCATAGTTTGAAGGCACTGGTTTTTCTGGGGCAGCTTGGCAGAGATTTCAGCATCTATTCCTAAGGTCATAGTATTAGGTGACAGCAATACCCATGTGGTGTGGTTGGGAGTTTCTCGTGGCTGATGTTGTCCTGAACTTTCAGCATCTAAGCATGATTCTCTGGCCCACCTGGATACTCACATGCCATCTCTCTTTCTTCCTTAGTAAGAGAATGTTTTATTATTCATAGTATTACAACATATAGAGACTGTATTTCTCATATTCTCTTGCAGCTAGATGTGACCATGTGACTAAGTTCTGACCAATGGGATGTAAATAGAAGTGCGATATGGTATTTCCAGCAATTTTTCTTAAGAGACAGCATGGGCATGCCCTTTACCCATCCTTCCCCCATTCTCTGTCCATCTGCTTTTTTTTTTTTTTTTTTAAGATTTTATTTATTTATTTGCCAGAGAGAGACACAGCGAGAGAGGGAACACAGGCAGGGGGAGTAGGAGAGGGAGAAGCAGCCTTCCTACCGAGCAGGGAGCCTGATGTGGAGCTTGATCCCAGGACTCTGGGATCATGACCATCAGCCGAAGGCAGACACTTAATGATAGAAATGCCCCTATCCTTCTGCTTTGACTGTAGAATTGGTGGTCCATTTTAAAATGGGAGCATGAGGGCTACATGCTTGTTATGGTGGTACAGAGAGTTGGCAACAGTCCTGGTTCCTTGAGGACTTCATAGAATGGTGCTTCTGTACTAGCCTTGAATCATCTACCTCCAGGTTTTTTATGTAGGAGAAAAATAAACTGATAACTTGTCGAAGCCATTGTTATTTTAGATTTTCTGTCACTCTCAGGCAAATCTAATTCAATGAATCAATGACCAATAAACCATAATCCCAATTTAGAAAATATACACCCTTCCCTTTCTGACCATTAATCTCTGGTTCACATTTCGGGATTAGCTTAAAATTTCATATTTTTCAGTCAGTCTCTGATTATGCTAATGCACATCTTACAATAACTCCCAAGGGCATAGTTCGTTAAATGCAGCTCCTTTAAAAAAAAAAAAAAAAAGATTTTATTTTTTTTATTTTTGAGAGAGAGAGAGAGAGAGAGAGAGAGAGAAGAGAGTACAAGCAGGTGGAGGGGCAGAGGGAGAAGCACACTCCCAGCTGAGCAGGGAGCCTGATGTGGGGCTTGATCCCAGTACCCTAGGATCATGACCTGAGCCAAAGGCAGACACTTAATGACTGAGCCACCCAGATGCCCCTTAAATACAGCTCCTTAAAGACAGTTCCTCTTGATCTGAAGATCTATCAACTAAAGACAAGTTATCTGCTTCATACTTACCCAACAGGCAATGGTGGTACATATAGGATAATCACTATAGACATCGCTCTTCAAAAAGGATGGAGATGCTGGCACAAATGAGGCACTGGTCCATAGCAATTCTGAAATCTATCTGGACAAATGTTGGAACTTTCTTGATTAGGATTCAAGGCCTGGGGAGAATCATCCATGGCTCTTGCTTCTGCCCTGAGTCATCCTTCCTTTTGCAGAGAAAACAGTCCACATTTGCAACTGTGTAGTTTTCACAGATTGCATTTTACCAGTAGAACTTTGGGGGTCAGAAGATATCTTTTCACTTTGCATTGCCTCTGATCCTTTCAGTCCAACTGGGCAGTGTTCCTCTGGACATTTCTTAAAAATGTGGGACTCTTGTGAACCTTCTTGAGGTTCACTCCATTAGACAAAAGGTATCCTTACAAAACTCTTCAAGACAAATTCTTCTATAACCTTGAGCTTCTTTGAGGAACAACGAATGCCCTTAAGCTTTCTTTTTTTTTTTAATATTTATTTATTTGAGAGAGAGAGAAAGAGAGAGAGCATGAGTTAGGGGAGAGGCAGAGGGAGAAGCAGACTCCCTGCTGAGCAGGGAAACCAAAGTGGGGCTCCATCCCAGGATCCCAAGTTCACGACCTGAGCCGAAGGCAGCCACTTAACCGACTGAGCCACCCAGCTGTCCCTGCCCTTAAGCTTCTTAGAATTCTACTATTTGAATGAGGATTCATAAGTCATATCCTTAAATCTTTGGAGGACTTTTTATCTAAATGAACAGTACTCTGAGGTAACACCTTCCATCTTTCTTAGGTCTTGACAAAGGATTTTTACAGCTACTCTCTTCACTTCACCTTTGGACTGTGTTTTCCTGGCATTGTCCTGGATTTAATCTTTGCTCAGAAGTCATGTCTTAATTTTTACATCATTTGCCACCTGGAGAGGCTGGAATTTTCAAAACCAGAAAGTTCTGGCATCCTTTTGTCTAATAGTCCTTCCTTTACTTATCTCTGTCCTTTCCAATTTTATTACAAGTTGCAAAAAGAGACCAGGCAGCTCCTTCCACATTTTGCGTGTAAATCTCCTTAGCTGGATCACCTGATTTATTAGGTCTATTTTCCACTTTTCACCTTCTTGCAGGCAATAGTGTTACTCAATTTCTTCCAATACATAACAAAGACCTCTTTCTTTCAGTGTCCAATACGATTTTTGTGATTTCTCCTTTAGGCCCTCCCTGCAGCTTCCTCAAAGGCCATAGGAGTCTACTGTTTTTCAAAAGTCTCAAGTTTCACTAACAGTCCCCTCAGAGTCCTTCCACCTTCCATGGCTTAGTTCCAGAGTCACATGTCCAGGTTTTTGTCATGGTAGCACTTCTAGGTACCACAACTTGTAGAAGTTATCTATTGCTGCGTAATAAGTTGCCCCCACAACTTAATGACTTAAAAGAACAAATATGAATGACCTCACAAGATTTCTGAAGGTCAGGAATCTGGAAACAGTTTAGTTGGTTGGTTCTGGCTCTGGGTGTCTCAGGAGGTTTCACTCAAGCTGTTAGCTAGGACTGCAGTCAGCTGAAGGCTTGTCTGGGGCTGGAGGATCCATTCCAAGGTGGCACACTCTCATGGCTGTTGGCAGAAAGCTTCAGTTCCTCTCCACGTGGCTGGCTGAGGATACTGGTTTCTCCCAGAACAGCAGACCCAAGACAGGGAAAGAACAAGTAGGAAGCTGCTTTGCCTCTTATCACCAAGACTCTGAAATCCCCCACTGGAATTTCTGCTTCATTCCATTCTTTAGAAGCGGTCATTAAGTCCAGCTCACACTCAGGCAGAGGGGAACTGGGGTCAACCTCTTGAAGAGAACAGTGTCAAAGAATATGTAGGCATGTAAAAACTACCACGCATATCCATGTTCTTCTCCTTGCCCTCTACTCCAATGGGGATAGCGGAATTTTCACTTTTCCTGTCTAGGGACTGTTTCTTTGAGATTTTGATCCCCTTCTCCCTCAATTGCAGAAATTCAGCCACTATTAATTATTCCTCCTGTATATTTAATCTTTCCCTCTTATCTTCATGTTTTCCTTCAGCATTTATTTTTAAGACTTTACCCGTATCCCCTTCTAGCTAATACTCTCTTTGTCTGTAGTAGTTTTAGGACCTGTCTCCAAATTCTCTGACATTCTTCCCATTAAGAGATAGCAACTCTGTCCCCTTCTGCTTGAATCTTGGTAGGTTATAACTACTTATGCCAATGGGATAGGGCAAGTGGGGTGCCATAACTTCTGTTGATAGGTATGAAAGATCACACAGCTCCTTCCTAGTTCTCTTGGATACTCCCTCTTGGAGCGCTCTCTTGTGAGGACTCTCCCTCTCAGAACCCAGACACCATGTTGCAAGTAGCCCAAGGCACATGGAGAGGCTACGCGTAGACGTTCCAGGTAACAACAGTCATAGCTGAGCCAGTTTTCAAGGGATCCCAGTCTTGGTGCCAGACCTGTGAGTGAAGAAACCTCCAGATGATTCCAATTCCCAGAAGTTCAAGTCACTCCTAGCCATCTGGGTCTTCCCAGCTGAAACCCCAGACACTGTGAAACAGACACAAGCCATCCCTGCTGTGACTTGTCTAGTTCTTGATCCACGGGATCTCGGGACATAATAATACAGCTTTCGTTTTATACCATTAAGTGAACATCCCCTTTACACCAAAATCTCTCTGAGGAGTTGTTTCTTCTCCAGGCGCCTGGGTGGCTCAGTGGGTTAGCCGTTTGCCTTCGGCTCGGGTCATGATCCTAGGGTCCTGGCCCTGAGTCAGCTCCCCGCTCAGCAGGGAGTCTGCTTCTCCCTCTCCCTCTGCCCTTGTGCTTGCTCTCTCTCAAATAAATGAGTTAAATCTTTTTTTTTTTTTTTTTAGAGTTGTTTCTTCTCATTACCTCATTTCTTTATCCCCCACTAATTCCTCTAATCTGGATTTTGCTCCTTTCTTTCAAGTTGAAGTCAATGATCTCCGAGTTGTTAAATCTAATAGACACTTTGGGTTAGCCTGTTAAGAGAAGTATTTAACACCGTTGTCCAGTTCTTCCTTTTGGAGTTACTCTTCTCCGAGTTTCTATGATACCATCCCAGGTGGCATCCCAGGCTACTTCCTTCCTCTCTAGTTGCTTCTTGATGTCAGTTGCAATTTTACCCTCCCCTAACCAGCCCCGGTGACGAAGTGGCTACAGCTTGATTCTAAGCCTTCTTCTCTTCTCACTCTGTGTTCTCTCTCTATCCATACCCATGGTTCTGATTCCCATCCAGAGGATACCAGTGACAACATTTTACCTCTAACAATTCTATCGATTAAGATCCATGCCATAGGTCCAGAAGCCATCTTAACATTTTGTATTGGTCAGGGCTCTTAGTTGCACAGAGACTGGCCATGGCTGATTTAAGCAGAAACGAATGTATTAAAAGTTCACAGAATCCCAGAGAGAGCAGAGCACAGGGGTTGGAGCCTCTGCTAGGCAGGCATAAAAAACAGCCAAGTCATAGCACAGAGCTGGCCTGGTGAGGCTACCAACACCGCTCTCAGCAAACAGAAACGTGGCAGCTGCCACCACTGATGGCCCTGGACAGTGGATGCTGCCCTTAGCAGCCCTGTCACATGGCACCCAGAGAAATGATCTTGTTGTAGCTATCCGTGCTGCAAAAAAAAGTTTCCTTGAGCTCCCTCTTCAAAGTGTGTGCATCTGATTATCAAAGTGTGGAGCATGGGCACTATCCTTGCTGTAGCGGATTCTGGGAAAGCAAGTCATTGGCATTTCCAGATTCTATTAGGAGGCAGAGTCTACCTGCCACCAATTAATCACAACGTCAGGGATTCTCCAACTATATAAATGAGTTTTAGAAGCTAGGAAACAGAAGGGGAAGGGGGGAAAACGCCTATTACTTCTTCCTTGCAACAAAGTGTTTATCACCAATCTGATGTGCTCTCTGGAGGAACAAGTTTGTAGAACTCTTTTGCATGTTCTAATTAATGAAGTCTGAAAAAAAAAAAAAAAAAACCCTTGCATTATAACAATGCCCAGGTCTTTCTGGAAGAATTCTCAATGGGGATGCTTACAAAGTAGCTTGAATACATGCAAACCCTCCTGATACTTAGTGGTTTTCAAATTTGTTTCCATTTACCTGTTCCGAATGTGAAGGAATGCAGGTAAATAGCAAAACACCTCTACAGTCATAAGGAAGTGACATTAAGAGATGTTGTGAATATTTTGTATCCCTCTCCTAGCGCATTCAATCCTCAAAATGCACAGCGAATTGTTGATGGGACCAATGAGCTTTGTCCACTTTGACTGATATGACACAGAAGAGGAAGCCATCAAAAAATGGAAGGTTTTGACATTTTTTCCAGTTCTATTACATCACAGTGCTTTTCAGTACCTGACCCAACATAAGGAACTAGAAACTAATTTGAAGAATTCATGTTTCTGTAGTTGCAGTGAAAATTCAGTGACTTGGGATTTTTAGCAAATATATAACCTGTTTGCACTTAGGGCCATAAATATGGCAAAAGAAAGTCGATGTACAATGAATTTTTGTATTGGAAAACACAAAACCTGCTATTTTTACTGGTTTTATATTTTCTCTGAACTTAAGAATTATTTTCTCTTATCTGACTCTCTGGGTTTTCCTCTTCAAATAGAATGCTTGTGACCTATAGAGGTTTAGAAAAGGTTATCCCCAACCAAAACAAGGGCTTCACTAAAGGAAAGAATTCTGTGAAATCGCTTACATTTGACGTTGCTAAACTTAAGTACAATAATGTCACATGTACTTATACAGTAATTGTGGGCACGCCTAAGTCCCTCCCTCTTTCCTAAACCAAATTCCCCAGATCCTAGAAATCCAGCCCTTCTGCCCTCCGGAGGCGCCTTTCCCAACGTAAAGTACAATTTTAAATTTAAGCTCCTGACTAAATAATGATTCCGTGGTCAACGGCCAGGGAACCTGGGGACCCCGGAGCCTCTGGAGGGTGCAGCGGGGTGTAGGCAAGGGCAGGGGGAGTGGGCGAAGCCGCTGGTTGGTGCCTGAAATCTGTGCGTTGCCCCTTTAATTGTGTCCCCAGCCCTCGGGCGTTTCTGTCCAACGCCCACGTCAGCAAATACCTTTTGTTTCTCTCACGTTGGGGCTACTTGTTTTAGGGCGCAAAGGAGCGGCTTCGAAAGTGGGTATTTCCCCTGCCGAGGTCCAGGAATCCTCCCCGAGCCCGCGCGCGCGACCCGCCGGTGCGCCGCGGCCCGCGGTAAGTGGCTGCGCGCGGCGCGGCGGGAGGGCGGGCGGGGCGTCGGGGCTGCCGGGACGGGCCGCGAGCCTGGCTGCGGGCGGAGGGCGGGCGGCGGGCGGCGGCGGCGGCGGGATGCGGCCCGGGCACGGCGTACCCAGACGTCCCCCGGGCCGGCAGAGCGGCGGGAGGCGCAGAGGCGGCCGGGCGCCATTTGCAGCCCCCGGCGCAGAGGCGGCGTTGGTGGCGGCGGCGGCGCGCCGGCTCCGAGGGGCTGGGGACGGCCACAAAGGCGGCGCGGGCGGCGGGCGGCTCGCGGCTGGCGGCGGGGGCCCGGCCTCGGGGCGGCGGCCCGCGGGGAGAGGCGGGCGGCGCTGGGGCGCACGGGCTCGGGACCTCGCTGCCGGCCCTCCCCGCGGCCGCCCCGCCGCCCCGCCCGGCCAGCCCCTCCTGCGCGCCCGGGAGGGGCTGCGGGACAATGGCCGCGCCGTCGCCGCCCGCGCCCGCCTCGCCGCCCGCCCGGCCCGGCCCGGCCCGACCGCGGAGCGGGGAAAGGCGGGAAGGCGCGCGGAGCCTCCTGGCGGCGGCGGCGGCGGCGGACAGGCGGCGCGGGGACGGCGCCCGGCGTGTGTGGAGCCGTCGGGCGCCGCGGACTCCGGGAGGGTCGGCGGCCGGCGGGGCTCGGGCTGCGCGGCGAGTGACGGGCGACCCGCCCAATGGGGCGGCGGGGGGCGGGCGGGCCGGGGTCCCGGCGCTGCTCCCCCGCGCCCCGGGCGCTTCCTCGGGAAGGTGGCTCCCTGGGCAGTAGTCCGAGTTTCTCCTCCATCCTCCATCCTTTGGTTTTATATCGTGATGCAACAGATCCGGGCTCAGAACCGAAGGCAGACTTGCTACACCCAACACATACGGAGCCATAATTTTTGGTTTATGACGGAACCGCACAAACGCACCTTCTATCCGTGCAGACTGCCTCTTTTATAAGTTAGTTAGCGGTTTGGCTCCTTCCCTTTTCAATGCGCTTATTTCACATTGATTGTGCCAAGCCAGACTCCACACCTTTCCAAGACGTGTTAGATTTTCTTTCCTTCTCTCTCTCGTTTTTAAAAAAATTGAGATATAATTGATATAAAACATTGTGTTGGTTTTCGTTTAAGACGTCTTTGGAAGCAGTAGATTCTCACCTAGTGGGCTTTTAACTACGCACGCCAGTGTTGTGTTCTCAATAAACGTTCCTGTTTGCGCAAGTTTATTTAGTAAATGGAGTGCCTTCACCTATATGAATTATTTCACTTAATTTCACATAAAACAGCCACCCGGTCAGGTCGATGGTTATTCCACTTTCCAGATGAGGAAATGCGTTAAGTGCGGAATGTAAGCATTAAACCAGAAGGTGAACGATGGCAGTCTCCCAAAGCCCCTGCCTCCTGTTCTTGTTCTTCGTTCCCTCCTAAAAGCACCTCCAGAGTCTTCTGGAAAGCGCGTCGGTCACTTTGCTTTCCTGCTCTAAAAACCTTAGTTGATCTTTATCAGAACAAAGTCCAAAATCCTCAACAGGGGAGACAAGGCTCAAAGTTACTCTCTTGTGCCACCTTCCCCAAGCCTCAAGTATGGGTGGGTTTGTGGGACCCCTGGAGCAAGAGCTTTTCACTGATAACTAGGGATCAGAGATCTTTATTCCTGGGAACCTCCCTGGCCACAGCAGTGGCAAATGCGACCTAACAATCTAACCGGCAACCCTTGGCCAAATGGGCACTTGTGGGTTAGACTGCAAGATGTCAGCAGAAGGCATCCTGAGTACCTGAGCTCCTTGAGGTAAATTTCTGTACCCCATGTAAATTTCTGACCCCATGATACTTGATTCATCCTCTATAAGTCTTATTTTCTATTTGAAACTGGGTTTCTGTTTAATAGGCTTAAACCTTTCAGTGACATAATTATATGTTCATAATATCTAAAGGATTTGATGTACGGTTTTTTTTTTATTCCCCTCGAGGGAAGTTGTTGTCACTTCTTTGCTCAAAAGTGTTTAGTGCCTCCCCATTTACAGTGGTTCCCATTTTACTCATATTAAAAGCCAAAGCCTTATAAAAGATGGTCCTATGATGTCCTACCTGCTGCACTGTCCCCTCTTCCTTTCTGAGTCCATTTCTCTTTCCTCTCTCTAGTCCTCCAGCCCTCTCTGCTCCATGTTAGAATCTTTACAGTCCCATCTTCCAGGAACACTCTTCCCGTAGATAACACATGACTATCTCACCTCCTTTTTTTTCTTTTAATTTTTTTAAAAGATTTTATTTATTTATTTGACAGAGAGTGATCACAAGTAGGCAGAGAGGCAGGCAGAGAGAGGTGGGGGGGACGCAGGCTCCCTGCCAAGCAGAGAGCTGGGTGCGGGCTCAATCCCAGGACCCTGAGATCCTTAACCCACTGAGCCACCCAGGCGCCCCTTTTTAAACGTTTTTATACTTAATTCTAAATCTTTCCAGGGTTAAGAGATGTTCATCCACCGAAGAATACAATTACCGTGCTAGTTAGCTCAAGTTCTTTATGACTCAGGGATTTTTGCTAAGGAAACTAATGAGATGGTTTTGGTGACCCTGATGGGACATACTGAATTCTAGTTTAATGACTATATATCTTAAAAGAGATGGTGTTGGAGCCCACAGTCATCGTCGTCGTCGTCGTCTTCTTCTTCTTCTTCTTTTTTTAAGAGAGAGGGTAGGGAGGAGCAGAGCAAGGGAGAGAAAAAGAATCCCAAGCAGCCTCCACACCCAGCAAGGTGCCTTACCGAGGCTCCACCTCACAACCCTGAGATCATGACCTGCGCTGAAATCAAGAGTCAGATGCTTAACTGACTGAGCCACCCAGGCGCCCCAAATTTAACCTTTCTTAATGACTTGAGTACAGTTGTGAATGCAGGTTATGTTAATGTCCTGTGGTTGTAAATATTATCACATTGTAAATGAACCCAACCTATAGGACAATTCCTATTTTTTTGTAGAAGTTCCTGTTTTTGCTCCTTCCTACAGTTCTACCTCCTGTCTTAGTTCAGTTCCTCACCATGTCTTGCTTTGACAATTTTTAAAAGATTTTATTTATTTATTTGAGAATGAGAGAGAGGGAGAGCATGAGAGGGCGAAGTTCAGAGGGAGATTCTGACTCCCTGCTGAGCAGGGAGCCTGATGTGGGACCCAATCCTGGGACTCCAGGATCATGACTTGAGCTGAAGGCAGTTGCTTAACCAACTGAGCCCCCCAGGCTCCCTATATTCAGCTTTAAATTGGTCTCTTTGGCCCTGCCTCTTCCACTGTTTCTTTCCCGCCATGGTGTCTCAGGTTTTCACCTGGGTACGCAAATGGGATCATAATAACAATAATACCTAATACTTGTTGAGCCCTAGCTGCACGCCAGGCATCGTGCACACGCTATGGTCAGAAGAGTGCAGGACTCAGGAGTGTTGGTTTGGGGTCAGTCAGCCAGAACTCCAGTCTCTGTCCGCTTGTTCCTGTGCAATTTTGGAAATTTTTTGAAGAATTTCCTTATGGCTCAGTTTGGGCTTCTGTGAGGACCACAATAAAATGAGTGTACAGTGTTTAGCACAGCACCAAGTGCACATTCAAATATTAGTTATTTTCATTGAGATATAACTCACATGTCAGAAAATTCACCCTTTTAAAGTAAATTCAGAGGGCACCTAGGTGGCTCAGTCGGTTAAACATCTGACTCTTGGTTTCAGCTCAGGTCATGATTTCAGGATCATGGGGTTGAGCCCTGCTTGGGGCTCTACCCTCAGCGTGGAGTCTGCTTGAGCCTCTCTTCCTCCCTCCCTCTCTGCCCCTTCCCCCTCTCCCCACTGTCATGTGCACTTGCTTGCTTTCTCTCTCTCAAATAAATTAATAAATAAAATCTTAAAAAATAAAGTGTAGGGGCACCTGGGTGGCTCAGTCGGTTAATCATCTGCCTTCTGCTCAGGTCATGATCCCAGAGTCCTGGGATCAAGTCCCACATCTGGCTCCCTGCCCAGCCGGGAGTCTGCTGCTCCCTCTGCCTGCTGCTCCCTCTGCTTGTGCTCGTTCTCAACAAATAAATAAATAAATAAATAAATAAATAAATAAATAAATAAAATATTTTTTTAAAAAAGATTTTTCCATGTCTTTAAAAAAATAAGTAAATAAAGTGTACAATTCATTGTTTTTTAGTGTAGTCATAGAGTTGCACAACCATCACCATTCTTTAATTCCAGAACATTTTCACCATAGTATAAAGAAAGCTCATACCCATTAGCAGTCACGCCCCACTGCTGCATCTCCCTCCGCCCATAACAACCACAAACCTACTCTGTCTCTATCATCTCTCCACGGTCATAAAATCTACAGTCTTCTGTAACTAGCTTCTTTCACTTAGCTTGCGATTTTTAACGTTCACCCATGTTACAGCAAGTATCAGTCCTTGGTTCCTGCTCATGGCTAAATACTGTTCTGTTGTATGAATGTGTCACATTTTGCTTTTCCATTCAAATGGTAGACATTTGAGTTGGTTCTATGTTTGGGCTACTATGAATAAGGCCTCTGTGGACATCTGTGTACTACAAGATGTTTTGTGGACATATATTTGCATTGATCTTGGGTATATGTCTAGGAGTGGAGTCACTGGATTATATAACTGGTTTTTAATAGCTTTATTGAAATACAATTCATAGTATTGTATCATTCTTATTATTGTACTATACAATATATTATATTATACAATATGTTATATTATATACACATATTATGAATTATACAATTCACCTATTTAAAGTATAAAATTCAGATTTTCAGTCTATTCCTTCTGTACAGCCGTCACCACAGTCAATTTCAGAGCAGTTTCATCACCTCAAAAGGAAACACGGTACCTTTTAGCTCTCAGGCCTCTCCTCTCAGCCCCCTCCCCACACCCCTCTTCCCAGCCGCAGGCAACTAAGTGTCTACTCTCTATATGAATTGAGTCATATAGTATGTGGTCTTGTGATTGGCTTCTTTCACTTAGCCGAATGTTTTCAGAGTTCATCTGTCATATAACACGTACCAGTACTTTTTTCCTTATAAAGGTTGAATAACATTCTATCGTATGGCTATTCCATTTTCCCGGTGATGGACATTTGTGATGTTTCCATCTTTTAGCTATTATGAATAATGCTGCTACAAACATTTGTATACAGATTTCTGTAGGGACATATATTTTCATTTCTCTTGGAGATACACCTGGGCATGGAATTGCGGGGTCCCCTGATAACTCTATATTTAATCATTTGAGAAATTGCCGGACTGTTTTCCAAAATGACTTCATCATTTCACATTCCCACCAGCAGTGTATGACGGTTCTGATTTGTCCAGATCCTGGCCAACACTTGTGTGTGCGTGTGTGTGTATGTGTGCACGTGTTTATTCTAGTGATCCTACTGGATGTGAAGGGGTATCTTATTGTGATTTTGATTTGCATTTCCCTACTGACCAATGATGTTAAACGTATCTTTATGTGCTTTTGCTATTTGTCTCAATTTATTTCTTATTGCTATTAATCTTATTAATCTTAGCTATTATCTTATTTAATCCTCTTAACAGACTTCCTTAGAGCCTCTTAAAAGTCAATATCCTCATTTTACAAAGAAGAAACTGATGCACAGAATTAAGTAGCTTGACTAAGTCCCACAGTCAGCAGCAGATCTGCAATGATGTCACTCTTCTTAAAATCCTTCAAAAGTGTCCCAAACCTGCAAAAGTGGAGGGGCTTTGGGATCTGGTGCCTATATGCTTTTTTCTCTTTTTCTTTTCCACTAGGCCTCCACAGGTCCCATGTCTGTAGCCACAGCAGCATTTTTATCATCCCCAAAGAAGGCACACTGTTTCATACCTACCTGTGCCTTTGCCCTTGGTGCTGTGCCCTTTGACCTCTGTTTCCTGAATGAAATTCTACTCATGCTTCAAGACCCACTCCACTGGTACTGCCTTTGGGAACTTCTGGACACTTCTAGACACAGTCATTTACTTCCTTGGTTTCAGAGTTCCCTTCTGCTAGGAGTATTTTCTTCATCGTAGTGAAGCTTAAAAGCTTCTATCTTCTCCATCTTGCTCTTTCTCTGACTCTTTCTCCTTACAGATACTGAGGTGTTCCAGAGCACTGACCTTTCCCAGAGCCAGAGAGAGCCTGGCACAGAGTTGCTGCTCAATGATTATGTATTGAGTGGATACATTTCACCTTTTTTTGAATATATGCCCTTCTCCTAAAAATAGTATAAAAGATCTTTGCTTTAAAAAAGGATAGGAAAAGGAAACATAGATAGCTATGTGGCGTTCAGAACAGTGTAAAAGTAATCATCGAGTCAAAGGTTGAAGTTGCTCTCTTTCCATTGTTTTTCTAACCCTGCAGAAAGGCCTCCAGTGCTGTCGTGTGCTTGGCTCTCAGCAGTGTCTGAGCCATCAAGGGTATGACAAACACCTTTGTATCCGCTTCAGTTCCCCCTATCTCACTGGTCCTGTTGGATAAGTTGCAATAAAAGGTTCTTACGGTTTCAGAATATTTGGGGGAAGCTGTTTTTCAAAATCTGCCATGTATTTTCCATCATCAGAAGATACTTACAAACCAAACAAGGCCATAATTTTATCTAAGATCTTCTTAATATGTACATTAGAATAGTATCCTAAGCCTAAACACTAAAATTTTAACTTTCAGATAGCAAATCTTGTGGAGTACAGATCCTGTTCTCATGAAATCTCCTCTGTGGTAACATTATTTTTAAAGATTTATTTATTTGAGGGCACCTGGGTGGCTCAGTGGGTTAAGCCTCTGCCTTCGGCTCAGGTCATGATCTCAGGGTCCTGGGATCGAGTCCCAGATCGGGTTCTCTGCTTGGCAGGGAGCCTGCTTCCTCCTCTCTCTCTCTCTGCCTGCCTCTCTGCCTACTTGTGATTTCTCTCTGTCAAATAAATAAATAAAATCTTTTAAAAAAATAAAGATTTATTTATTTGAGAGAGAGCTCACACACGAGGAGGAGGGGCAGAAGGAGAAGAGAGAGAGAGAATCCCAAGCAGACTCCATCCTGAGCACAGAGCCCAACATGGGGCTCCCTCTCAGGACCCTGAGTTCACTACTCAAGCCGAAACCAAGAGGCAGACACTTAACCGACTGAGCCACCCAGGTGCCCCTGTGATAACATTGAAAAAATCTGAGTAACAGAACAGCCTATGTGTCTGCTAAGGGATGGATGGGTAAAGAAGATGTGAGATGTATGTAGTGGATTAATATTCAGCCACGAAAAACAAAGAAATCCTGTAGTTTGCAACAACAGGGACGGACCCTGAGAGCATTATGCAAAGTCAAATAAGCCAAATAGAGAAAGACCGATAGATACTACAGGTTAACACTTATATGCGGAATCTCAAAAACAAAGCAAAACTCCTAGAAACCAACTAAAAAAGTGGTTGTGAGGGGCTAGAGGATGGAGGAAATAGGAAGAGGCTGGTAAAAAGGCACAAACTTTCAGCTATAAGGTGAGTAAGGCCTGAGGATCTAATGTATAACACGGTGACTATAGTCAATAACACTGTTACTGAATTGAAATTTGCTAAGAGAGTAGAGCTTAAGTGTTCTCACAAAAATAAACAAACAGCAACAAGAAAACGCACCAAACCCCAGTACCAGTGATCAGTGTGAGTGAGATGATGGTGTGTTCATTATCTAGATGGAGGGACTTCTTTCACAGTGTATATGTATCAGAGCATCATAATGTACCTTTAAATACCTTACAGTTTTGTCAATTACATCTTAATGAAGCTGGGGGAAAAAATCCGCGTAGCAAACACCCTGATTCCTAGAGCATAATTAATGAGGCAGTGTTTGAAATGGTAATATGGCAACAGTTGTTTCTACAGAATAACTCTTCCTTGGGGTGAGGTCTACAATAGCTAGTTAGAGTAACCTTAACCACTTGGCCCGCTAGAACAGAGCTTTGCCGACTTCATGTACACTGTGATTTTGAAAAGATCACTCTCTCTGAGCACACGAAAATGAGGGACCCAGTCATGTTTTCTTCTGCGTCCACTTTTGTGTAAGTTAGCATTTTACATTAAAGTTATAAAATGTTTACGTTTTCTATGCAGTTAAAGAGTTTAAAGCGGTCTGTGTAATTAATAATAGTCATGATGATGACGATGATGATTACCATAATAATAACTAACATCCATCAAGGGCTTGGTATAAGCAAAGCGCTGTTGTAAGCACTTTACTTAGGTGATTTTTCTCTTTTACTCTGTCCTGTAGCTCTAGAAGGTATTTCTTTCTTTCTTTCTTTTTTAAGATTTTATTTATTTATTTGACAGAGATTGCAAGTAGGCAGAGAGGCAGGCAGAGAGAGAGGTGGAAGCAGGCAGGTTCCCTGCTGAGCAGAGAGCCTGATGCAGGGCTTGATCCCAGGGCCCTGGGACCATGACCCGAGCCTTAGGTAGAGGCTTTAACCCACTGAGCCACCCAGGCACCCTAAAAGATATTTCTATGATTCCATTTTACAGATGGAGAAACTGAGGCTCTAGAAGGTTAACTTCCCATGTTATCTAGTTAATGTGTGGCAGAGCCAGAATTTGCACCTGGACAGTCTGAGTCTAGAGCCTGTACCCCGGCATACTGACCGGTCCTGCTGTTCACACACTACTTGCCTGTCTGCTTAAAGTTTTAGGTAATTGATGTATTAGTATGTCATCTGGGCCTCGTGGCAGGAAGAAGACACCACTCTAGAGTTTTAGCTGGTTTACTAAAGGGAATTGAGTGCTTACAAAATTACTGGAAAGGCTGGAAGGAATGGGCTCCAGGCGGGGCCTGCAGAAATCATTCCCAGAACCAGACCGCAAGCAGGCCCTCCAGGGGGAGGGAATCAGGAGGCCACCACTGGCCCTGCTGTGTTCCAGATGGCATCGCTAGCTGCAGTTCAAGGGTCAAGCGATTGCTTCCCTGGGTGGCTCAGTGGATTAAAGCCTCTGCCTTCGGCTCAGGTCACGATCTCAGGGTCCTGGGATCTAGCCCCGCATTGGGATCTCTGCTCGGCAGGGAGCCTGCTTCCTCCTCTCTCTCTCTCTTTGCCTGCCTCTCTGCCTCCTTGTGATCTCTCTCTCTCTGTCAAATAAATAAATAAAAATCTTAAAAAAAAAAAAAGGAGATTGCTTCCCTGAAACTGCCCCTCAGTACCCACCAACTGGGGACGCTTATCTCTACCAAACTTGTCTCTAAACAGCCATGAAGCTCTGGACCCTGGAAGGCTTTGCAGGAAAATCCAGTGTTTCCATAAATGTACTTGCCAGCATTAATGCCTAAGTAGTAGAAAGATGGCCCCTGCCTCATTTCTGTCTTCCAGATCTCACAGAAGAACATCTGATGGATGAATTCTGTTTCACATGGGGAAACTGAACCGTAAAGGAGTCTGGGAAATGTGCTTTTTTATTTTCCAAAAGGAAGTTGGAAAGGATGCTGAAGGTTAATACACAAACCAGCTAACATCTGCTAGGGTAGGGGCGCCTGGCTGGCTCTGTCAGTAGAGCGAGCATGTGACTCTTGATCTCAGGGTGGCAAGTTCAAGCTCCATGTTGGGTGTGGAACCTACTTAAAAAATTTTGTTTTTAAAAAATATCTGCTAGAGTAGAACATGGTGGTTATTCCTAAAAATGATATGTCATCAATGTGTAAAAACTACGCAGGGCATAGCCTATGTCCAGAAATCCGTTTTCTTAAAAAGCCACAAAATTAACTTTGCTTGTCACTGCACAGACCCAGTACTAGTTAGTGTGCTGTTAAGTACCATTGTTGAGATAGTAAAGCTATAGTTCTCCCAGTAAGTACCCTTTCCTGAGTGCTCAGTGGGGCTAGGTGATAGATGAGCTTTTAGTGTTGCAAGGAGTTGTTCTCAAAAATTATTAATTTTGTTCCCCCAACTAGTTTTCTGCTCAAAAAATTTTGTAAGCCTAAAGGCAACAAAATGTTTTGAATGATTTAAGTTGCCAGAATCCAGACCTCCTCACAAGTGGGTAGTTAATGGAATCGTTTTACTAGTTTAAATATATCTGAGCAGCTTTCCTTTCTCTGTGGGTGTTTTCAGGATACTCATTTAAAAATTAATGGGGCGCCTGGGTGGCTCAGTCGGTTGAGCGACTGCCTTCGGCTCAGGTCATGATCCCTGGGTCCTGGGATCCAGCCCCGCATCGGGCTCTCTGCTCAGCAGGGAGCCTGCTTCTCCCTCTCCCTCTGCTGCTCTGCCTGCTTGTGATCTCTCTGACAAAATAAATAAATAAAATCTTAAAAAAAATTATGTCAGTTTAGGGGTGCCTGGGTGGCTCCGTCAGCTAAGCATCTGCCTTTAGCTCTGGTCATGATGCTGGGGTCCATGTAGGCTCCCTGCTCAGCGGGAAGCCTCTGTCATTCCCCCTACTTGTGCTCTCTCTGTGTCAAATAAATAAATAAAATCTTTAAAAAAATAAAATTATTTCAGTTTGTTTTCTTTCTACTTGCCTGTGTTTTCTAAAATTTTCTGTAAGTATACAATACTTTTATATTATAATCAGAAAAAAATACATATTGTCTTAAAAAGTGATTCTATTACTTTAGTCAATAAATTTTTGGTGAGCACTCTTAGCTTAATTGATTGGTTTAAAAAGCATCAAATTCATTTTCCACTGCCTATGGACCTAAAGCCTCACACTCCCTTGATTAACAAAACTTCATGGTCAACAAAGAAAACAATCCAACAGATTTTTTTTTTTTTTTTTTTTTTAGTAATTAAAAATGTCTGGAATAGAGTAAAAACTGAAAAATTGTTAACAGGTTGTTACAGCTGATATTATTGTGGTATACTCGGGTGCAATCTGGCAAACTGAGTAAGTTATAAAAGATCTGGGTGACTCCAGTAGGACTTTCTGAATATATGTGGTAGGATTTGTTTTTCCCCCACTTCCTGCAACCATACAGTGGTTAAGAAATGTTGAATTTTTCAAGTTGAGTCTTTAAAGCTCTTCTGTTTGGTTTTCTTGCAAATCCTATTAATGGCACTTGCAGGAAAAGGGTGATGTGACATATGTTGCTGTTGTCATAACCTGATCTGCTGGCCCGCCTTTGAACAGCTGTTGTCTTCAGAAGTTTATTTTATTGTCAAAGTTAAAAAGTATGTCTGCTTGCCATTGGCTGTAATCCATTATATCGGAAATCACTTCTTGCAGATTTTCATATTAAGGTTTCTGTTAAAAATAAGCCAATCTGTTTATTTCTGTTCATTCATCATCTGTGCCGATGATCTGGTTCACTGGAACAGTGCTGCCATGTAGTTATATTTAAATAAGTATCTATTAAGTACCTTAGCAGATGTTTCTGTCTCTAATTACAAAAGTACATTATAAACAGCTATTTGCTTTCTCTACAGGACAACCCTTCATGTACAGAGTGTGTTTGACTTGGAATCTTCCCTTTTTTACTCCACTCAATTGACTTAGCAGGGTTTCAAGAGCAGCGTTCGTAAATTTTCAGGTATGAGCCATTTTAATTCTTGTATTATACCTATCTTAAATATATGGAGAGAAGGTCGAGTTTTGCAATTATAGGTTTTATATAATCAGAGTATGGATTTGTTGCTTGAACAGTTACTATATAAAACACTCAACGTTCTGGTTTTCTTGGCCAGGTCTCCCTGTTCACTTATTGCTAAATTTTTAATTCATTGCCTCCCTTGTGGGTGTATCTCCTCCATCCTACCTTAATCAAAGATTCATCTGACATAAGAGCTAGAGATGATCTAGACCGGTAGCCTCAATTTGTAGAGAAGGAAATGCAGCCTGGGAAGGTAAAGGTAAAGTTCGTGGACATAGAGCTAATTGAGTGGTAGAGCCAGTGTCAAGTCTCCCGGCCCTTGCCCGGACAGCTGTGCAGGACGGCTCAGCAGTTAGGTCCTGTGGCTTTGGAGTCACTGTCTTGGTTAATATCCTTCTCTGTCCAATGGGGAGAATAGTGGCACCTACCTGATAGGTTGCTGTGTGTGAAGATTAAAGGCAGTATATGTTGTTGCTTTTATTATTGTCTGTGGCCCTTTTTCTCATTGAGTTGATCCCTTCACTGCTTTTTGAAACTTCCCACCTTGGCTAACGGTCACCAGGCTCTCCCGATTCTCCACGTTAAGTCTCTGTAGAACTGGCTCCTCGTCCCCATCTCGCACCACAGTCAAGGGCAGTCCTTAGGTTCTCATCTCTGCCTCTGCTTCCGGTGAGCCCCTCCATCTGTCTTGGCAAATATCTTCTACTTCTCTGTCTTCAGGTCCAACTTACCCCTGAGCTTCGGATCAGCATTTCCAGTGGCCCTTGCTACCTGATTTCCCACTCTAAACCAAAGTACTTGAAACCAAAGCCATTCCTTTCCCCCTAAACCAGTCCTTCCTCCCGACTTCCTAATTTCTGTTAGTGATACTGCCAAATACCTAGGCTTTACAAATCACTGCGTTCTCTTTATAGCCTTCTAGCCTTCCACAGCCAGTGACAGGTTGTGGTACCCTCTAGTACAATCTGGCAAATTAAATAAATTACAGAGTATCTGGGTGACTGCCATGAGGCTTTCTGAACATATGTAGTAGAATTTTTCAATCAGCCATCAAGACCCATGGATTTATTTTTCCATTCAGGTATTTTGCATCTTTTCCTTCCTTCCCATTCCTGCTCTCCTCATGGCCTTCACGCCATTAACCGGACTGACAGTTGCAAATAGAGTAGCTGTTCATTTACCTGCAAGTGGCTGGGTTCCTTTTCTCTCTTTCTCTCCCCCAAGAAATACAGCCTCTTGACTGTGCATGATGGAGTGTCTATTTGTCGCTTATTCATTTAGCGCATGAATCTTGACTTAAGTAAAGACGCAGAATATCATTATTCTGGCTGCTTCCAGTATGTCTTAATCTTAAATTACAGCCTCGATCTGGCTAACTGTGAGACTCATTAATATTGTACCCACTTGTTTGACAAACTCTAAAAAAATTTTATTTTTGAATATACTTTTATTATTCAGATCTCAAAATATTTAAAAGTATACCATGTAAAGTCCCCATCCTATTCTTTTTTCCTGCCTCCTGAAGCTCATCTCACTTCCGGCTCACAACCACTGTTCTGTTTCTTGTTAATCTGGTTCAGAGTTTCTGATTTTTTTTTTCCCTTGCATATGTGTGTATACATATACATAATATACACACACAGAGATATATATGTGTGTGTGTGTATATATATGTGTGTATACACACACACAGAGACATATTTATATGTATATATATGGAGAGAGTATGTGTATATATATACACATATATACACATACATATACATATATACACATACTCTATTCTTTGCTTTCTAAAAAACTTAACTATGTATCATTGCCATCTTTCCATATAACTATACCCTAGTCATGGACTTTTTTCTGACCATTCACTATCATAAACACTTCTTCAGTGAATAACCATGTACATGTGTCATTCTGATCATGTACCAGTGAACCTGTAGGATAAATTCCCAGAAGTGAAATTGCTTGGTCAGAAAATATATGCATTTGTGGGGCGCCTGGGTGGCTCAGTGGGTTAAAGCCTCTGCCTTTGGCTCAGGTCATGATCTCAGGGTCCTGGGATCGAGTCCCACATCGGGCTCCCTGCTCAGTGGGGAGCCTGCTTCCCTCTCTCTCTCTCTCTCTGCCTGCCTCTCTACCTACTTGTGATCTCTGTCAAATAAATAAATAAAATCTTTAAAAAAAAATATGCATTTGTAATTTTGAGAGCTATTGTAAATTTGACCCCATGGGGTCGTACTAATTTATATTAAGTCATATTAATTTATATTCCTACCAGTAATGATTGAGGGTACCTGTTTTCCCACATTCTTTTTTTTTTTAAGATTTTATTTATTTTTTATTTTTATTTTAGAGAGAGCACATGAGTTGGGGGTGGGGAGGGGCAGAGGGAGAGGGAGAGAAAGAATCCGAAACAGACCCCACACTGAGTGTGAAGTCCCATGCGGGGCTTGATCCCACAGCCCATGATATCGTGACCCATGAGACTGTGACCTGAGTGGAAACCACGATTTGGATGCCCAACCAACAGAGCCACCCAGGTGCCCCCGTTTTCCCATGTTCTTATCAATATTATCATATTTTTGGATTTTTTGCTGCCTTGAGAGGGGAAAATGATCCATCAGTGTGGTTTTAATGTGCATTTATATTTTTATAACCGAGGTTAATCATACTTTCCATATGATAAGGGACATTTGTGTTTCTTTTCCTGGGAACTGTCCTTTGTCTCATTTTGTCTTAGGGTTATTGTTTCTCTGACTTGCCAATTTCTTAGAAGCTCAGTGGAGGTGACCCTTTTCTCTGATAGACTCTTTTGCCACGTTGTCATATGTCTTTTGCCTTTGCTTCTGGTGTGTTTTGGCCATGCAGGATTTTATTTCATCTTTATGTAATCAAGTGTATCAACCTTTTATTTTATGGCTTCTGCATTTTGAGTCCCAGGCCCTTCCCACTCTGAGTTTATCGTCTCCCATATTTCCTCTTAGAACTTCTATGGCTTTGTGTTCACACTTCCAATCTTTGATCCATCCATATGGGATTTATCCTGGTATGAGATGGGAAGTGTAAATCCAGCTTAATTTATTTTTTTCTGGAAAGCTAAAATGGCTTCAGTGCCACTTATTAAACTGCTCATTTTTTTCACCACAAGTTTATCATATATTAAATTCCCACCGATACTGGAGCTTATGTCTGGATTTTCAAATATACACCACTGGCCTTTTTCTTTATTACCAGCATCACGGTTTTAATTAATGAGGAAGTATAATTAAATAGATGTTGGTGCTAATTCCTTCTCTTTGTTCTTCTTTTATTTATTTATTTTATTTATTTGACAGAGAGAGAGAGATCACAAGTAGGCAGAGAGGCAGACGGGAGTGGGGGGGGGAGAAGCAGGCTCCCCTCTGAGCAGAAAACCCAATGTGGGGCTCGATCCCAGGACCCTGAGATCATGACCTGAGCCGAAGACAGAGACTTAACCCACTGAGCCACCCAGTTGCCCCATTTGTTCTTCTTTTTCATAATTCAACTAGCTATTCTCATTTATTTATTTTTCCATAAAACTTTAGCAGCAACTTGTATTGATCTTAAAATAACCTGCTGGGGCGCCTGCGTGGCTCAGTGGGTTAAGCCGCTGCCTTCGGCTCAGGTCATGATCTCAGGGTCCTGGGATCGAGCCCCGCATCGGGCTCTCTGCTCGGCGGGGAGCCTGCTTCCCCCTTCTCTCTCTGCCTGCCTCTCTGCCTACTTGTGATTTCTGTCTGTCAAATAAATAAATAAATAATCTTAAAAAAAAATAAATAACCTGCTGGTGTTTTTGTTACGGTCATGTTATTATAATATATTTTAGGAAGAACTAATGCCCAATATGTCAAATTTTTTAGTTCAAAAGTCTTGATTTTCCATAGTCTCCTCTTATGTCTCTTAGTTTTCTTCTTATGAGTCTTATGCACTTCTTGTTAAATTTATGCCCAGGTATTTTATAATTTTGGTGCTATAGTAAATGAGAGTCTTTTATTCCATGTATCTCTTACCTAATGTGGGGGTTTTTTGTATATATGAAAGTTACTGATTTCTTAAAACTCATTTTATAACCTCTTTCCCCTGCTTCTTGTTTGTGGTCATTTTGCTTTCGAATCTCTTGCATTTTTCAGGTGTACAATCATATTACCTGCAAATGATGATAATTTTACCTCCTACTTTCCAGTGGTCCTTTTTGTTGTTTCTTTCTCAAGTTAATTGCCTTAGCTAACGCCTCTAGAACAGTGTTAAGTAATAGTGGTATTAGTGGGCATCCTTGTTCTGTTGCTGACTTTACTGGAATGTTCTATTCAGATGCTGGGTTTTAGACTGAAATAAACATATTTTATCACCAACAAGCTTTTATTGAGACCAAATTATAGACCAGACTCTGTACCATAAAATACAGATTAAAAAAAGAAAATGAGTATGCCCCTCCCTGCCTTCAAAGAATTTGCAGGAAAAGACAGATACAGAAATTAGTGTTCTAGATGTCATAGTAATGTTATGCAGAGTATCGTGGAGGTGCAAGAAAGGTTGATGGCTCATCAGCTCGAGCTCCATGTCAAGATCAAATTCCAAAGAACAAGGTACTAAAGCTTATTATTAGTTTGCATTGTGATATTTTCATTAAATCCGTTAGAAGCTGTCCTTGACTTTGGAGGCAACATACAGGGAAAGTCATGTAAAGAACCTTTGTTAGGGGTGCCTGGGTGGCTCAGTGGGTTAAAGCCTCTGCCTTTGGCTCTGGTCATGATCCCAGGGTCCTGGGATCGAGCCCCACATCGGGCTCCCTGCTCAGCAGGGAGCCTGCTTCTCCCTCTCCCTCTGCCTGCCTCTCTGCCTACTTGTGATCTCTGTCTGTCAAATAAATAAATAAAATCTTAAAAAAAAAAATAAAGAACACTTGTTAGTTCAGTAAGGACACCGGTGAGGATACTGATCGAGTGCCTCCGACATACCAAACATGAAACTAAGACCAGGCGTACATCTAGAGTAGTCTCTACTCGAATGGATATTCCAGTGTCACAGGGAAACGTGTGTTACAATGGACAGATGTAGTCCAGCGCTTGTCACAAAGTACATGTGTATGGTACAGTATATAGGAAATCGGAGTTAACATCAGCCCAGGGAAGTCAAGGAAAGCTTCCCAAGGGAGGTGCTGTTTGAGCTGACTCTGAAGGAGGGGCAAGGGCGTCTTGGATGGAGAGGGATGGTTTTACTGTAGCATACGAACAATATGGACAAAAGGTTGGCGGCATGAAGGGTACCGTGTACCCAGGAACTGCCGTGTAGCCTGAGGACGGGAGGCAAGATAGGTGGTAGGAGATGAGCGAGGAGAGATTGGCAGAAGCAGGGTCCCAGAGAGTATTAAATCCATTCATACAGAGGCGCTTGGGTGGCTCAGTGAATTAAAGCCTCTGCCTTCGGCTCAGGTCATGATCTCAGGGCCTTGGGATCGAGCCCCACATCAGGCCCTTTGCTCTGCGGGGAGCCTACTTCCCCCCTCTTTCTACCTGCCTCTCTGCCTACTTGTGATTTCTGTCTGTCAAATAAATAAATAAAATCTTTTTTAAAAAAAATGCATTCATACAAACAGGGACTTTATCCAGTAGGCTATTAAAGAATTAAAGAAGCTATTAAAGAATTTTAAGTAGCAGAATCCAGGAAGATAACATACTTCAGTGTGGACTGAAGGGAGAAAGACAAAAGGCAAGGAGACCAATTAGGAAGTTTATTGTATTAGTTCACATACTCTCTCTAATGACATTTAGCATCCTCATATAAGGATTCACATGACAGATTCCTCCTACAAGTTAGTGCCAGAAAAATGCTCATTTTTACTGGGGAAATGATGTGAGCACTATATAAATTATTCGTTTCCCAGTTTTTTTGGTTTTGCCTTGGGTTCCAGGACAAATGGTGTTAAATGCAAAAGTACAGAAATATCTCACCTCCATTTAAAATTTCTAATTCCTAATTTCTATTTTTTTTAAAGATTTTATTTATTTATTTGACAGAGAGAGATCACAAGTAGGCAGAGAAGCAGGCAGAGAGAGAGAGAGAGAGGGAAGCAGGTCCCTGCTGAGCAGAGAGCCCGATGCGGGACTCGATCCCAGGACCCTGAGATCATGACCTGAGCTGAAGGCAGTGGCTTAACCCACTGAGCCACCCAGGTGCCCCCTAATTTCTATTTTTAAAAACATTGTATATATGTTTTATTTTAAACTACTTGAGATTGCTTTTGAAAAGATAGGTAATCACCTTGGAAAAGGATGAATATAAAGAAAAAAATATAAATTCCTGAAATCATGCCGTCCCACCTCTCCCCAAGTGCATTCATCCTAAATCAGTAAAATTCCGTCTCCAATACAACAGAAATAGAGGACTCATTCCCCTGCGAGGGGGCAAATTCTGTTGTTGAACAGCTGAACCCGGTACTTCTCAATTTGTTTTACCAAAGCCCGCAGTAAGAAATGTATTTTACATCATGACCCAGTACACACATACTTGTGATTCTGCATGTTAATCTATCTGAAGGAAAAAATTCATAAAAGAATTCTTACTCCTTGCAGGAAGCTCTAATATTTTAAATTCCATTTTGTGTTCTTTAAAGCCTAGTTGTGACCCACTAGATTGATTTCAAAACCCACTAATAGATTGAGACAAGCAGAATGATAACTGCTGACTTAATACTTAGCAAACCTCAGTTTGCCTGCGTGGAGGTATGAAAGCACTAGATGGGAACACCTGAGCTCAAAAAATTCCATTAAGTTCTCATTGTTAAAAAGCTGTTCTTGGGGCGCCTGGGTGGCTCAGTGGGTTAAAGCCTCTGCCCTCTGCCTTTGGCTCAGGTCGTGATCTCAGAGTCCTGAGATCGAGCCCTGCATCGGGCTCTCTGCTCAGCAGGGAGCCTGCTTCCCCGTCTCTGGGCCTGCCTCTCTGCCTGCTTGTGATTTCTCTCTATCAAATAAATAAATAAAATCTTTTTAAAAAAAAATGTTCTTTAGACTGAGCTAGTCTGGCTTCTGAAGTCCCATCCGTTGGTCCACTTTGCTTTTTGGAACCACTCTGAACGTCCATTCAGTAAATACTGATTGAGCGCTGTGTGCCAGACATTCTGCTGTGTTCTAGGGCCACGGAGGTGAGCAAACCAGAGTCCTTGCTCTCTGGGGGCTTACAAGCTGGTGATCGTGTCCAGATGACTTGTCTGTTGGAGCAACTGAAAGAAGAATTCTGCTTCTTCTTCATAACTGCCCTTCGGTATTGGAAGACAACTCTCATGTCTCCTTTGAATCCTTTCCCCCAGTTTCGAAACCATGCCTCGTAGGACATAGTTTCTCTGACACTAGCCAGTGAGCTGTAGTGAGCTGTAGTGATACAGGGACACTCCTCCCCGCTGCAGATGGGCTTGTCAAGATAACCTCTGAGAACGTGACCCTGAAGGGAAGACTTGTATCTAGTGGGAGGAAGGGAGATATTCCAACTTTTCTGGACCAGGGTTAAGATTTCGGATTCCTTTCCAAGTGGTGGTTTTGAAGAGAGGAATGCCATGCTCTGATTAGGTTTGAGTAGATCCCTCTGGAAAAGGCAGGGACCAGCCAGGAAGTTAATACAGGAGGTCTGTCTACTCAGGTGTTCTTTTATGATCCTCAGTAGGGTTTTGCCATTTTTGATGCCTACTTCCTGTGTTTATTAAAATATTTCGTTTCAACTATTTTTGTGAAAGGGATCTTCCGTTGTATCTGCTACCTACCTATTTATTTTTGTGTACTAATTTTATAAGTGGCTGCCTTACCAGATTCTTTTGTTTCTAAGAGTTTTTACTTAATTCAGTTTATTAAGGTATAATTTACATACGATAAAACGCACCCATTTTAAGTGTACAATTCAATGGGTTTTGACATATATTCGTGTGTAACAGTCACCATAAGTAAGATGTAGAACATTTCCATCACCCAGAATTTCCCTCCTGTCTTCTTTTTCCCCCTTATGCCTTTTTGTAGTTAAAACCTCCTATCTGTCTCACTCGCAGCCCCAGGCAACTATTAATCTCCTACTTTTGTCACTCTGGATTAGTCTCGCCTGTTCTAGAATTTCTTATAATGGCGATCTCCCAGTATGTAGTCCTTTGTGCCTGGCTTCTTTTGTTGAGGCTGACACTTTGGAGATTCGTTCAGGTCATTGTGTGTATCCGAGGTTTGTTCCTTTGTATGGCTCAGTACTGTTCCATAGTAGGGATGTACAGCCCTGTAGCTATTCACCAGCTGATAGACATTTTCTTTCCAGTTTGGGGCTAGTATGAATGAAGTAGCTGTGAAAATTCTTGGGCGGGTCTCTTTGTGGACGTACGTGTTCATTTCTCTTGGGTAAATACTTAGGAATGAAATCGTTGGTTCAAAAGCAGGTATAACTTTATTAGAACTGCTCAACAGTTTTCCAGATTGTCTCATTTCATATTCCCACTGACAGTGGTGAGACGCGGTTTCTCTACATTCTTGTCAGTACTTGATCCTGTCCGTCTTTATAGTTTTAGCCATTATAGTATATGGGTAATGGCTTTGAAAAAAAAAAAAAAAAAAAAGATTTTATTTATTTATTTATTTGAGAGAGAGAGAAAGTAGAACCCAAGGCAGGGCTCAATCCCATGACCCTGAGATCATGACCTGAGCTGAAATCAGGGTCAGAGGCTTAACCAACTGAGCCTCCCAGGTGCCCCTGTGTGTAATGACATTTAATTGTGGTTTTAATTTTCATCTTCAGTATGAAGTATATGAAGAATGCTGTTAGGGACACCTGGGTGGCAAAGTTGGTTAAGCGTGGGACTGGATTTGGGCTCAGGTCGTGATCTCAGGGTCATACAGTTGAGCCCCTGGTCAAGCTCTGCCCTGGGCATGAAGCCTGCTTAAGATTCTCTCTCTGCCCCTCCTCTCCATGCTTGGGCCTTATGCTTGGGCCCACGCAAGCCCCCCCACCTCAAAAAAAAAAAAAAAAAAAGATGTTAAGCATCTTTTCATGTGTTGATTTGTATATCTTCTTTTGGGATCCGTCTGTTCAAATTATTCACCAATGTCATATAGTTTGCCCTATTGTTGAATTGTTTGATGTTTGTGTATTCTGAATGTAAGTTTTTTGTCAGATACATATATTGCAAACACTATATTCTAATTCATGGCTTGGCTTCTCATTTCCTTAATAGTATCATTCAAAGTGCAAAATTTGACAAATTTTTCTTTATGGCCCATGCTTCCTGTGTGCTAAGAAATCTTTGTCTAGGGGTGCCTATCTGGCTTGGTTGGAAGAGTGTGTCTCTCTTGATCTTGGGGTCATGGGTTGAAGCCCCATGTTGGGTGTAAAGATTACTTATATATAAACTTAATAAAAAAGAAGGGGTGCCTATGTGGCACAGTCTTTTAAGCCTCAGACTCTTGGTTCAGCTCAGGACATGAGCTCAAGGTCATGAGATTGAGCCCTGCCTCAGGTTCTGCGCTGAGTGGAATCTCTTTGGGACTGTCTCTCTATCTCTCCCTCTGTCCCTGCCCCCCAACCCCTGCTCTCTCTCAAATAAATAAATAAATCTTTAAAAAAAAATGAGGGGTGCCTGGGTGGTTCAGTTGGTTATGCAACCAACTCTTGATTTCAGGTCAGGTCATGATCTCGGGGTCGTGGGATTAATCCCCATGTCAGGCTCTGTACTGAGCTGAGCGTAGATCCTGCTTGAGACTCTCTCTCCCTCTCCCACTGCCCCTCTCCCCACTCACACGTTCCCTCTCTCTCAAAAAAAAATAAAAGAAAAAAAGGAAGAAAGAAATCTTTGCCCACCCCAATGTCCTGAAGATTTTCTCCTATGTTTTCTTCTAGAAATTTAACTTTTACATTTAGTTTCGTGATCCATTTTGAGTTTAAAATTTGTCTGCGGTGTAAAGTAAGGGTCAAGGTTCATTTTTATCCCCATAATGGATACCCAGTTGTTCTGGCACCATTTGTTTGAAAATATTAGTATTCCCATGTTGAGTTATTGTAGCCCCTTTAAAAAATTTGATAAAATTGATAATATATTTGTGTGTTTATATCTAGGGGTTTTTTTTCTTGCTTTTTAAAAATTAACATATATTACGTGTTTCAGGAGTACAGGTCTGTGATTCATCAGTCTTATACAATTCACAGTTTTCATCACAACACATACCCTCCCCAGTGCCCATTACCCACCCACCCCATCCCCCCACCCCATCCCCCCACCCCCTCCACTGCAGCAGCCCTCAGTTTGTTTCCTGAGATTTAGAGTCTCTTATAGTTTGTCTCCCTCTCTAGTTTCGTCTTGTTTCATTTTTTCCTCTCTTCCCCTATGATCCTCTGCCTTGTGTCTCAGATTCTACATATCAGTGAGAGCCTATGATAATTGTCTTTCTCTGATTGACTTACTTCGCTTAGCGTAATACCCTCTACTTCCCCCCCGTCGCTGCAAATGGCAAGATTTTGTTGCTTTTTTTTTTTAAAGATTTTATTTATTTATTTGACAGAGATCACAAGTAGGCAGAGAGGCAGGCAGAGAGAGAGGAGGAAGCAGGCTCCCTGCCAGGCAGAGAGCCCGATGTGGGGTTTGATCCCAGGACCCTGGGATCATGACCGGAGCTGAAGGCAGAGGCTTTAACCCACTGAGCCACCCAGGCGCCCGATTTTGTGCTTTTTGATGGTTGCATAGTATTCCATTGTATGTATATACCACATCTTCTTTATCCATTCATCTTTCGATGGACATCTAGGCCCTTTCCGTAGTTTGGCTGTTGTGGACGTTGCTGCTATAAACATTGGAGTGCACATGCCCCTTTGGGTCACTATGTTTGTATCTTAGGGGTAAATAAATACCCAGGAGTGCAATTGCCGAGTTGTAGTGTAGCTCTATTTTTAACTTCTTGAGGAAACTCCATACTGTTTTCCAGAGTGACTACCAGCTTGCATTCCCATGTGTGTATATTTCTGGACTCTTCTATTCCATTGATCTACGTGTCTATCCTAATGTTAATACTGCACTGGTCAGGGAGCCTGGGTGGCTCAGTTGGTTGAGCATCCTACTCTTGATTTCGGCTCAGGTCATGATCTCAAGGTTATAGGATCGAGCCCCACATAGGGCTCTGCACTCAGCATGGAATCTGCTTGTCCCTCTCCCTCTGCTCCTTCCCTCCCCCATCTCTAAAATAAATAAATAAATAATCTTTTAAAAAATACTGTACTGTCTTGGTCACTGTTGTTATATTAAATCTTAAAACCTTGTAAGACAGGTCCCTTTTTGTTCTTTTGAACATTGTTTTGACTATTCTAGGTCCATTGCATATCCTATAAATTTTAGAATCAGCTTGGTAATTTCTACAAAAAGAAGCTTTTTGGATTTTGATTAAGATTACATGGGATTTCGCCGGTTAATCTGAATAGAATTGACATATTAACTGTTTGGTCTTCTGATTCATGTATATGGCCTGTCTCTCCATTTATTTGGATCTTTGACATTTCTCTCAGCCATTTTGTGGTTTTCAGTATACAGAGTTTTGCATATATTTTAGTAATTTGATCCCTTAGTGTTTCATTTTTTTTAAAGGGTTTTTTTTTTAAGATATTATTTATTTATTTGACAGAGAGAGAGGGAACACAATCGGGGGGGCGGGAGAGGGAGAAGCAGGCATCCCGCCGAGCAGGGAGCCAGATGTGGGCCTCGATCACAGGACCCTGGGATCATGACCTAAACCTAAGGCAGCTGCTTAACGATGGAGCCACCCAGGCGCCCAGTGTTTCATGTTTCTTAATGTTTTTATGAATGTGTTGTTTTTTTTTTATTTCATTTTCTAGTTGTTCATTATTAATTGACACAAGTAGAATTAATTTTTATATGTTGACCCTATATCTTGTGACCTTGTTAAATTCAGTTATTAGTTCTAGGAGAGTCTCTGTAGATCTCTGGGGATTTTTCATGTATATGATTTCTCTTGGGATTTACTTATTTGTATAGTGAGTAAACAGTGACAGACTTTTTTTCTTCCTTTTCACTCGCTTTTATTTATTTTTCATTTCTTATTACATTGACAAAGGTCATATTACATTCAACAGGTCAATGTTGAATACAAGTGGTGAGAGCACAGATCTTTGCCCTGTTCCCTATCTTGGAGGGAAAAGCATTCAGTCTTTTGCTTTTTGTACTCTTTACCAGTTCCCTTCTATTCCTATTTTGCTAGAGTTTTTATCATGAATGCGTATGTTTTTAATGAACCCATGTTTAATTTTTCAAATGCTTTTTCAGCATCTATTGATTTTTTTTTAAGGATTTTTATTTATTCATTTGAAAGAGAGAGTGCATGCACGTTCATGGGCGGGGAAGGAGCAGAGGGCAAGGGAGAAACAGACCCTCAATGAGCAGGGAGTCTGTTGTGAGGCTCGATCCCAGGACCCTGAGATCATCATGACCTGAGCTAAAGGCAGACACTTAACCGACTGACCCACCCAGGCTCCCCTCTGCATCTATTGATAATATTTTTTTTCTTATTTATTCTGTTAACATTGTTAACAGGATGAATTGTGCAGATTGATTTTCAGCGATTAAACTGTCTTGCCGTCCTGGAATTAAACTTAGTTGTTGTTGCCTTTTTATATATTTGATTTACTAATATAATATTATACATTTTTTGTGTCTGTGTTTACAAAGGGTATTATTCTGTAGTTTTCTTTTCTTAGAGTGTCTTTGGTTTAGGTACAAGTATACTGGCCTCATAAAAAGAGTTGGGAAGTTTTCCTCCTTCCCTATTTCTTGAGTGTTTGTATGGGATGCGTACTATGTCTTCCTTAAATATCTAATATAACTTAACATTGAAGCCACTTGGGCCTGGAGTATTTTTTTTTTTTTTAAACGATTTTATTTATTTATTTGACAGAGAGAGATCACAAGTAGGCAGAGAGGCAGGCAGAGAGAGAGGAAGGGAAGCAGGCTTCCTGCTGAGCAGAGAGCCCGATGTGGGGCTCGATCCCAGGACCCTGAGATCATGACCTGAGCCGAAGGCAGCGGCTTAACCCACTGAGCCACCCAGGTGCCCCGCCTGGAGTCTTTTTTGTGGGCAGATTTTAAAATTATATTTTTTTCTTTATTATTATATGTTCAGTTTCTTTAATTGATATATGGCTGTTCAGACTTTTTATTTTTTCTTGTATCAGTTTTGACCATTTATATCTCTTAAGAAATGTGTTCATTTCAGGGTCCCTGGGTGGCTCAGTCAGTTAAGTGTTCTACTTGATTTTGGCTCAGGTCATGTTCTCAGGGTTGTGAGACTTGAGTCCTACGTCGGGCTCTGTGCTGGGTGTAACCTGTTTAAGATTCTCTCTCTCTCTCTCCCCTTCTTAGTCCTCCCTTCCCTCTCTCAAAAAAAGTGTTGGGGTGCCTGGGTGGCTCAGTCATTAAGCATCTGCCTAAACATCATGGTCCCAGTGTCCTGGGATCGAGCCCCATGTTGGGCTCCCTGTTCAGCATGGAGCCTGCTTCTCCCTCTCCCACTCCCCCTGCTCGTGTTCCCATTCTCGCTGTGTCTCTCTCTGTCAAATAGGTAAATAAAATATTTTTTAAAAGGGGTCATTTTGTCTAAATTGTTGAATTATTGACAAAGAGTTGTTCATAATATTTTGGGTTTTTTTTAATGTCTGTAGGATCTGTAATGATGTTTCCCTCTTTTATTCCTGATATTGGTAATTTTGCATTTTTTTCCTCACTCTCTTTTTTTGTTGTTGTTAATTGGCCAAGCTAGAGGCTGATAAATTTCATTGATATTCATATCAGTTTTATTGCTATTGATCAGTTTATTGTTATAGAGAACTAGCTTTTGGTTTCATTGATTTTCTTCTCTCATTTGCTCAGTTTCTATTTCATTTATTTCTGATCTTGTCTTTATTTATTTTCTTCCTTTTCCTTATGTTGGGTATATTTGATCTCCATTTTCTAGCTTCTTATGTAGAAATTTAACTCACTGAGTTTTAGAACTTTTCTCTTTTCTCTTTTTTAAAATTTTATTTATTTATTTATTTTTAAAGATTTTATTCATTTATTTGACAGAGAGAGACCATGCACGCACAAGCAGGGGCAGTGGGTGGTAGAGGGAGAGGGAGAAGCAGACTCCACACCAAGCAGGGAGCCCGATGCAGGACTCGATCCCAGGACCCCAGGATCATGACCTGAGCCAAAGGCAGACACCGAACCAACTGAGCCACTCAGGCGTCCCCTTTTTTCTTTTTTAATATAAGCATTTGAAACTATACATTTCCCCCTAAACACTGCTTTAACTGAAAACAACAAATTTTGATATATTGTTTCATGCAGTTGAAAACACTTTCTAATATTGCTTGTGATTTCTTTTATACATAGGTTATTTAGAAGTTTAATCTTCAGTTTCCAAATTTTGGGGGATTTCCATTTGCTATTGATGTCTAATTTAATTCCATATGGTCAGAGAATATACTTTATGTGACTGCAATCCTTTAAATACATTAAAAGTTGTTTTATGGCCAGCCTATAGTCTATCTTGGTAAATGTTTGAAATACACTTTAAAAGAATGTATATTTTGCTGCTGTTGTGCAAAGTGTTCTATAAACATCAATTTGGTCAAGCTGGTTGATAGTGTTTGTCAAGTGTTTTATACACATCGATTTTTCCATCTATTCCCTCTATCAATTACTGAGGAGTGTTGAAATATACAACAATAAATATAAATTTATTATATTTCTCTTCACTTCTGCCAGTTTTTGCTGTCTGTATTTTGAACCTCTGTTATTAGGTACATAGATACTTTTGGTTCTATTTTCTCAGTGAATTAATACTTTTAGAACTATAAAATCTTTTTAGCTCTGGTATTGGCTTGAGCCTACTTTGATATTAATATAAACTCCATCTCTCTTACAAGTAGTGTTTTCATGGTATCCTTTTTACGTTTATTTACTCTTAATATCTGTACCTTTGTATTTAAAGTGGATTTCTTGTAGATAGCATATATTTGGTCATTTTTCATCCAGTCTGATAATCTTTTTAAGTGGAGTTGTGCATATTTGCATTTAATATAATTATCAATATAGTTGGATTTATATGTACCATCTTCCTGGTTGTTGTTTTTTTTTTATGTCATCTCTTTTTTTTCCTTTCCCAGTCTTTTCCTGCCTTTTCCTTATCCTGCCTCAAAAAAGACTATTGAGTGATTTTTGTATTCTCCACTTTATCTCCATTTTATCTCCACTGTTGGCTTATTAGCTTAAACTCTTTTTTTTTTACGTTTAATTGTTGCTCTATGGGTTACAACATGCATTTCCCTCATCACAGTATACATTTATCACTCATCACATATCACACCAGTTCAAGTATAGCAGGAACGGGCAAACTACAGTCTTCAGGTCAAGTCTGGATCCCTGCCTCCTTTCATAAGTAAAATCCCAGCCATTCATTTATGTGTTGTTTATGGTATATTTTGTGCTACAGTGGCAGAGTTGAGTTGTTGCAACAAGACCATTAGCCTGTAAAACCTAAAATATTTACTATCTTGCCTTTTACAGCAAAAGTTTGCAAACCTCTGATGTATAATGTAGTTCTGTTTCTCATCTTTTCTTCAAGTGCTTTTTCTGCTTCTGTCTTTTCCAGAACCTCAATTACAAACATATTAGACCATTTAATATCGTCCTACATGTCACTAAGGCTCTGTTCATTTTTTAAATCATTCTTTTTTGTTTTACATGAAATAATCCAGCGCTATATCTTCGCATGCATGGATTATTCTTCTGTAGTTCGTAACCTGCTGTTATTAAGCCCATCTAGTGAGTTTTACATTTCCGCTGTTGTATTTTTGTTTCTAGGAATTTTACTTGTTTTTAATATCTTCTCTTTCTCTATATTCTTCATGTTTTTCTTTAAATTTTGAATGTATGTATAATAACTGTTTTTACGTCTTTGCTTGGTCTAGCATTCATTTCTGGATCTATTGACTAATTTTTCTTCTGATTCTAGCATGACTTTTATTTTTCATGTGTCTAGTACTTTTTGAAGGGATGATGGGCAAGGTAAACATGTGTTTTTGAGTGTCTGAATTTCGTGCCTTTATTTTATTTTATTTTATTTTTTAAAGATTTTATCTATTTATTTATTTAAGAGAGAGAGACAGTGAGAGAGGGAACCCAAGCAGGGTCAGAGGGAGAGGGAGAAGCAGGCTTCCCGCTGAGCAGGGAGCCTGATGCGGAGCTCGATCCCAGGACCCTAGATCATGACCTGAGCGGAAGGCAGACGCTTAATGCCTGAGCCATCTAGGCGCCCCAATTTCATGCCTTTAAAGACCTTGAATTTTTGCTTTACTTGCTAGTTAAGTTGCTAAGGGATCAGCTTGATGATTTACGGCCTGTTTTTTAGTTTGGGGGACAGTTCTAGAATGATCTTTACTGTTGAGTTAGGTTAGTCCTTCTACTTAAGTGTTACTGTTTTAGTTTCTCTATTTAATGCCTTAGGTGTTCAGTGAAGAATTCTCACTCTGGCTGGTTAAAACTTAATTGTCTCTTAACTCTCTGTAAGCTCTGGGAATTCTTCTGCTTACACTTCTGTTTACTCAGACTCTGGGAGTTTCACACTATATGTACAGATTAGTGTTTAGGACAGACTTAGAATACGCCTCTACAGATTTATTGACCCCATTGCCTGTGTAGTTATCTCGTCTAGTACTTTACCCTACAACTTCCAGGTACCTCAGCCATGGTGAACTCAGCCCCTGTCCCCCACTTCCGCTTTTTTTTTAATAGGCTCCACACCGAACATGGAACTTGAACTCACAACCCTGAGATTAAGAGTCACATTCTCCATGGACTGAGCCAGCCTGACACCCATGTTCAGTCCCTTTTGATTTCCCCTTCCAGTATCACAATCTAGAAAGCCAAAATGATTGGCTAACCTCATTTGATTCTCAGAGATCATCACCCTACTTTTTCTGTTTTTTATTGTCCAAAAACAGATTTTTCATGTATTTTATCCAGTTTTCAAATTGTTTATAGCAGAATGCCAAGTCTAGTACCCGTTTTTCCAGCATAGCAAAAGCCCAAGAATTTTACTTTGGAAAATAGTTTTCTAATTTGATTTTTGCATTTTTTTAAAGATATTATTTATTTATTTGACAGACAGAGATCTCAAGTAGGTGGAGAGGCAGGCAGAGAGAGAGAGAGAGAGAGAGAGAGGAGGAAGCAGGCTCCCCACTGAGCAGAGAGCCCAATGCGGGGCTCGATCCCAGGACCCTGAGATCATGACCTGGGCCGAAGGCAGAGGTTTAACCCACTGAGCCATCCAGGTGCCCCGCTTTTTGCATTTTTTTTTAAGTAGGCTCCATGCCCAGCGTGGAGCCCAATGTGGGGCTTGAACTCAAGACTCTGAGAACAAGACCTGAGCTGTGATCAAGAGTCAGACACCCAACTGATTGAGCCACCCAGGTGCCCCTACTTTTGCATTTTAAAGATACATAATATCACCTATAACCAATAGCAGTAACTATTTCATCGTTTCCAATATTCGTATTTTATACTTAATCATCTTGCCTAATTCATGGACTAGTACATCCAGGTATTTTTTTGATACTTTCCTGGTATTTTTCCCTAAAGGTAGATGGGAAAGCACATATAGAGATAACATTGGGAGTTAATGTAAGCATTGGAGGAAAAGACGCTGTCAAATGGTATTGGTGAAGATATAAACTGATATAATGTTTTGGGAAGGTAATCTGTACCCACTCAGCAACTCTACTTCTAGGAATCAGGTTATCTCACAAGTGCTCAAAGATCTGTGTGCAAGGGTGTTTGTTGCAGCATCATTTATAATAGCAAAAAATTGTAAAGTCATAACCCGTGACCATGTTTCAGATGAGAATAGAGGAAGTATTAGATTTTAGCTGACAGGATATGATAGTAAAAAATTGGATATTGATTTGATGCTTCTCTAGCAGTATTCCTGGGTGTCTTGATTTGGCAGGGGTATGGCATAGCGCTGAGAATGTTCTCCTTCTGTTAGCATAGTGTCCTTGTTTGTCTGTGCTCTGGCGACGTACAAGAACACAGAGAAGTCTGGGTCTTTGGGCGTAGGACGAGAATATGAAGGCCCCGATCTCTGACCACATGATTCAGCCTTTTTTATATAATAATTTCTGGATTTTGAAGGAATTTTGAAGCCCACTATTAGCCAGACTCTGGATTACATTAAACATGGAAGAAACTTCATTATAGAAACAGCCCCTTGAACATTAATTAATTAGAGTGCTCTTCAGCTCTAAATATGTTTATATTTATAAATTTGATACAGTACTGAATTGTAGTTAATGCATTCTTAAAAGAACTGCCCAGCCAGTCCAATACAGTTCACCCTGATGAGAGCTGATTTAGCAGCCAGTGTGTTCCTGAGTTTGAGAGGCTGCACTAATCTGTGTTCCCAGGTCATGGTTTCCCCTTCTATCATTATTACGTGTTTTGCTAAATGATTTTGGACCATAATGATTTATCACAGGTATGCAGGTTTTAAGGCTAAAATTACTGTAAGAGTATTAAACAGAAATTTTACTTCGGATTTTAAAATGGATACTTTAGGGGTGCCTGGGTGGCTCAGTTGGTTAAGCATCTGCCTTCAGCTCAGGTTGTGATCCCACGTCCTGGACTGGAGTCCTCCCTCAGGCTCCCTCCTTCTCCTTCCGCCTACCTCCCTCCCTGCTTGTGCTCTCTCTCTTTGACAAATAAATAAATACAACCTTAAAAAAAAATAAAGTGGATATTTTACAGTGGCTTGAGCCAGGGAAACACCTTCAAAAGACTTGTCAGCTGTTAATTCGAGATTGGTAGAAGACTTCTGACATCATGGAAATTACCCTAAAGTTATTGTAGCCTGCAAAGAAATGATTCACGACTGTGTACATGAACAAACTGAAGGAAACTTGGCCCGCAGGCATGCTAGGACTTCAGGGGATATGAAGGAAAAAGATAGCTGCAACAGAGCTTCACCAGAGACCGTGCTCTAGTGATATGATAACCTGAATTGCACTGAGGACATTAAATTAATGTTCCCATTTATGAAAATGTGTTCTCTCCGCTAAATAGAGTATTCTTGAATGGGCTACAGGTGCAGCCTTGGAGAGTGGCACAAATTAGAAATAAATGACTCTTGGTCACACATTATAGAAACTCAAATTTCAACACAGAAGGAAATGTGAGTCGCCTGCGTGGCTCATTCGTTAAGTGTCTGCCTTCGGCTCAGGTCATGATCCCAGGGTCCTGGGATTGAGCTCTGCATCAGGCTCCCTGCTCAGTGGGAAGCCTGCTTCTCCCTCTCCCACTCCCCCGCTTCTGTTCCCTCTCTCACTGTGTCTCTCTCTGTCAAAAACAATAAATAAAATCTTAAAAAAAAAAAAAAGAAAAAAGAAAAGGAAATGTATTGACTCTTGTAACTACAAAGGAGCATTGGCTCTAGGCGCTGCTGGGTCCAGGAATTAGGCTAATGTCATCAGGACTCTCTAGAACAGTTTTGTCTGGCTTTCCTCTGTGTTAACATCACTGTTAGGTGGGTTAATCCCTTGTTGAAGGTACCTTTTTATAGTTCTAGGCTTTTACGTTTCTTAAGGCCCAAGCTCTCATGTAGTGAGAGCTTTGTTCTCCATGATACACCCTGAAGGAGGACTCAGACTGATCACTCTGGTCCGTGTGCCCATGAGCTCAGCAAGACCAAGGAATAAGCAGCACCACAAGCTGTGGAAGGCAGATCCCAAAAGAAAAATAGGAATCCCTTGCTGCGGAAGAGAAAAGGATGCTCTGTCCATGAAGACGACAGAGGTCCGAGTGTAATAACAGAAATGGAAGGAGGGTCATGTAGAAGTACCCTGGAAGGTTATGAGTGACGTGACTTAATGCCTGTGATCTGATTTTTAAATATTCTGGGGGGAAAAAAGTGTAGGCCAAGAGAAGACAAAATTATCAAAACTGATTGGCATTAAAGCTGGGTAGTAAATACACGAGCATTCCGTATATGACCTCCTCTGCTTTGTTGTGTGTTTAAAGTTCTACTTAAAGAAGTTAAAGACAAAAATAAGTGCAGTTTCTAGTTGACTACGATTGTTTCTGTTTCTAAGAAAGAAAAGGTAAGAGAGATGCTGAGAGGAAGGATTGTATGTCATTTGCCCAGAAGGGCGAGTCTCAAAATAGATCCTTTTCTTAGCCGATTTATCTATTTTTGGTCCTAGAAATGTTATCAGTCAGGGTCTACTCAGGAAAACAGAAACCACTCTGGGTATTTCAAAGAGAGGTAACTGAATATATGAAATCGGTTCTGAAAGTCTGAGAAGGGCTAGAACAGCAAAATGGAAAAGAGGGCCCAGGGGGAGCAAGAAGGATTCTTAATACATCAGAAGCTGCCGTGCCCCTGACCTGAAGCCCGCAAGTCTATGCTGGCTGCTGTGCATTTGAGCTGCTGTCACGGTCAGGTCTGGATCTCCCAAGGACCTGCCACTTCTATCAGAGATGGAAAGTTCAAAGAGTAGAAAGGCCGTGGAGTCCAGAATCACCGACCCCTACGCCACTACACCCAACAGCCAGCAGCCACCAGCAACTGCTGCATTTCCACTGCCCCAGGCAGGAAACTTCTTTTCCTTTGACTGACTTCCTATTGGTGCTTCCTATTGACAGACTCGAAAAGGAAGCCAGCTGCAAGGAAGGAAGCCTAAGAAATGTTGTTTGTAGAATTCCATTCCCATCAGTAGAGAGTAGAGCATGACCGGGGTTGAGCGGAGAGACGATATGTAAAGGACTAGCATAGTCCATCCTCTGGGCAACTTGGCATCTGTATCTACCACTCTTCCTACATTTAAAACTTTTTATTTTAAAGATTCATTTATTTTGAGAGAGAGAGAGAGAGTGTGTGTGTGTGTGTGTGTGTGTGTGAGCGCGCACGTGCACGAGTGGGAGAGCAGAGGGAAAGGGAGAGGGAATCTCAAGCAGACTCCTCGCTGAGCATGGAGTCTGGTGTGGGGCTTGATCTCATGACTCTGAGACCACCACCTGAGCTGAAACCAAGAGTTACAGCCCCAACCGACTGTACCATCTAGGTGCCCCCACCCCCAATATTTATGAGTCTGCTTTACATTATGTAACTATCCTTAGTACAAAAAAAAGATGGCCTCACCCTCTCCCAAAATGGGAGATGTTAATTCCTCTTTTAGGCAGTCATAATCAAATTTAATGGAATCAGGACACCTAGGTGGCTCAGTCAGTTAAGTGTCTGACTCCTGATTTCTGTTTGGGTCATGATCTCAGGGTTATGAAATGGGGCTCCATGTCAGGCTTGCACTGGGCATGGAGCCTGCTTAAGACTCTCTCTCTCTCTCTCCCTCTGCCCTTCCCCCCATAAAAAAGTTTTTTTAATGGAATCATGTGATGATTCCCTGCTGGAAGTGTTCCTATCTTGGGAGCCAAAACCTTAGGAGAGAGAGAAGGCAAAAATTCTGTCAGTGGGTTACTAGAAGTAAAGGTGAAAAAGCTTCCATCTTTTAATTTCTGTGAGAATGATTTTGAATGCATTTACCATTTAAATTGATGGTAAAGCAGATTACTCTCCCTAATGTGGTGAGCCTCATCCAATCAGTTGAAGGCCTGCATGGAACAAAAGGCTGATCCTCCCCCAAGTAAGAGAGTATTTCCTCCTACCTGACTACCTTGAGCTTGCACATTGGTTTTTCCCTGCCTTTGGAGTCAAACTGAAACACTGGCTCTCCCTGGGTCTCAAGCCTGCCAGCCTTGAAACTGGAACTCACCCCATTGGCTCTCCTGGTTCTCAGGCCTTTAGTCTTGGATTGGAACCACACTGTCAGCTCCTGCTTGCCAACTGCAGATTTTTCAACTTGTTACCCTCCAGAATCATTTGAGCCAATTCCTTGTAATAAATCATATATGTATTCTATTGGTTCTGTTTCTCCAGAGAGCCCTAACTAATACAAGAACTGTCGTATTTTCTCTCAAATTCTAAGGGCTATGATTCCCCTGTTGGGGTTGGTCATAGGCTCCATACAGCATCCCTGTTCCCCACAAACCTCTAACACCACTCAAGTTGCTGTGTCTTAAGGCCTACATAGCAGAGCAACCTCCACTATAGCCTGGACCTTGTGCAGAATCTTTTCTTGCTCTGGCCACAGTTAAAATTTGCCATCTTGGGCACCTGGGTGGCTCCCTCAGTTAAGCATCTGCCTTCAGCTCAGTTCACGATCCCAGGATCCTGGGATGGAGCCCCGTGTTGGGATCTCTACTCAGCAGAGAGCCTGCTTCTCCTTCTCCCTCTGCCTGCCTCTCTGCCTACTTGTATGTGCTCTCTCTCTCTCTCTGTCAAATAAATAAAGAAAATCTTTTAAAAATAACTCACCATCTTATGAGTTACTCAGTATAAAGGCTGAAATAGAACCTATATGTGGTATAGTGTTGCTCCCAGACAAGAAGATTCCTACAACTTGTTTTTCTTGATGAGGAGCATAAAGTACAACAGTTTGTCTTTTACCTTATCATGGGCTAATCCCAATTCGTCCCAGATCATGTTACCCCTAAACCTTTCAACAAGGAGGCAGGACCCTCAACCTTCATGGTCTTTGTCACCTACCTTCAGTCATGCATTTGTCTTACTAAGGTATCAAGGATAGTGGCCGTGTTCTGCTCATTGTGTCTAGTCGGCATGGTATCACCAAGTGTGATGTCCCTGGCAGGTAAAAGCAAACTGTTGCTCGTGCCTCTTGCTAATCCATATAGAGACAAAAACATCTCTCCACATCAATGGCTGTCTTCCAGGTGCTGGTTACTATGTTGGTTTATTCCAGTGGAAAGATCACATCTGGGAAACAGCTACAATTAGAATTACTCATTGATTAAGGACACTGTAATCTACAGTCAGCCTCCGGGACCCATCCACCTTCTACAGAGGCCAAATGGTGAATTAAATGCAGAAGTGATGGAAATCACCACCCTAACATCTTTGAAGCCTTTGCTGCTGGCATTAGTCTCTGCTTATCCCCTAGAGATGTAGTATGGGTTTTAGTTTATCCTGGTAGGGAGGGGAAGTTTGTTCCTTCTTACCGTAATAGCCCTCACATCATGATTAGGGAGCAAATGTGGGGCTTCTGCCAGTTGCTAAGTGGGACTTTTTGGAACTATACTTTAGAAACCGGAGAAATTGCCGTAGGGTGAGATCAACTCAGGCCAGAACCCCATTTATCACTTGACCTCAATGAGTCACTCCCTTGACTGATGGATCAGATGGTGTTCTGGGTACCTAGGGATTAACACCAGTTCAGAACCAGTATCTGGCAATCCCTGGAAGGCCCAGATATTTCTCTTTCAGAGAAATTTCAGATATTTCTTCAGTCATCCTACTGCATGGTTTCATTTACATTCATTGAGTAATGACTTACTAGGACATTATTTCAGGTCTCTTTGAGGAAGACATGAAGGAAATGTTCTAGTATGTACTTGTGGTAGTATAGTACTACTTCGATCAAAGGTTCAGTAATCCCAGTTCTATAAATTGGAGTAGGTCTGAAGTGTATATGACAGGCTGTCATGCTCCAATATGGCAAACCAGGTCAGCGTCTTCCTCAAGGGACCTAGAGTTTCTGGTTGTTTTTGCTTTTGTTTGTTGGTTGGATTTTTTGGTTATATAGATCAGTTTCATACTTTAGTAAACTGTTCATCTAGATAATTCCTAGAGACAACATGATCAACTAGCCATCACCAAAAATCCACCCCTGCTGTATATATATGGTTATTGTGTACACGTTGTCTGTGGCTTTTAACCACTGTCACTTGGCCTTTGCCACCCTGGGACCTCATCATCCCCATTTCAGTAAAGACATCTCCTTTTGTGCCATTTCCATCCTATAGGTGACAGCCACAATATCTTAGTGAAGGAAGAATCCTCTGGACATCCGGGTTTCTTCCACATTATGCCAGAAGTTCTGGCGTCTCAGCTTCACTGAATATAGTCCACCCTTGAGTTCCAGTTGTGGTCTGCCCATGAAACAAGTTTTTAGAACCATTCCCAAGTGTTTGAACTAACACATAAAATCCACAATCTCTGATAAGTGTACCCCTAGCAATAAACCCAGCTTGTTGCAACATTGTTATCCCTCAGAATCCATTACTAAACATAATCCCATGTTTGTGCCAAGGAGAATTAGGAAAGTCTTGCAATATTTTATGTATAAATTATCTCCTCCCATGTGATACTTTTTCATTATCCCCTTGGGAAATGCTGATTCTGGTTATGGTCTGGTGGCAATGAGGGGTGGTGAGGTGAGTCTGGAGGAAAATTGGCATCCCCTTGCAAGGTCATTGCCTCAGGTGTGTTATTAGAGTCTTCAAGCAAGGGAAAGCTAGTCTCTTCAGACAAAGGATTGGCTGCTTCCTGGCAAGGGGGAGGCTCCTGGGAATGTAGACGCTCAAGGTTCTCAGATCATCGGAATCCATTCACATGTTCCCCTTCCAGGTCTCGGGGTCTCCTTCACCATCAATACCCATCACATAAGAGACTCGGTCAGATGTAAAATCAACTTATGTTGTAATTTTACAACCCACACAATTACATTTAGTGTCTAGGTTTTAGCTCTGTCCGTCCTGTGGCTTCACAGAGGCTCCTTTGGGGCCACCGTCTGGTTTCCTAACAGTGACTTGAGCTGGGTTTAAAGCTTGGAGCTTATCATTTCCTTTCTGTTATTGCCCCAGTACAATCAGAAGCAGCTCACCTGATGAGGATGAGTCCTTGTAATTGTCATTACTAATGTCATGGTCAAATACAGCAGCCTCCAGTCACCCAAAGTGTGTAATCATCATGCCACTACATGACACGGATTACCAGCATTTCCATTCTTCAGTGGGAATAAGGCCATCATTCTGTTCTGGGTCTGTTCAAGGTCAAAACAGTCAGCGAACCAATCCCCAAACCCTACTTTGGACAGAGACAGTCTATTTCCTTGGACCTTTTCTGTTACCAAGATGATATAATAAGAGTCCCATCAAAGGGCGCCTGGGTGGCTCAGTGAATTAAGCCTCTGCCTTCGGCTCAGGTCATGATCCCAGGGTCCTGGGATTGAGCCCTGCATCAGGCTCTCTGCTCGGCAGGGAGCCTGTTTCCTCCTCTCTCTCTCTGCCTGCCTCTCTGCCTACTTGTAATCTCTGTCTGTCAAATAAATAAATAAGATCTTCTTTAAAAAAAAAAAAAAAAAAGAGTCCCATTGAGAAAACAGAAGCCATTCGAGATATTCCAGGCAAGGATAATTGGGTACTGGAAATTAGACAGGTGTGGGAAGGTATGGAAGGGCACAGATGAGGATAGGGGCTGGAGAAACAAAAAGAAAGAAGGGATTGAGACTCAGGATCACAAGCTGCTGACGCCCCTTTAAGCTGGAGCCCACGAGCACGTACCCACTGCTGCGCTTTGGAGACTCAGCCAGTCCTGGATCCACTGAAGAGGCACCACTTTGATCTATGCTGGAACCACCAGAAAGATTCTGCATCTGCCTGAGCTGCCGTTGTCCACAGTTACGCCCGCCGGCTGCTCTGCGGCAGTCACCTGCAATGGGGAGCACTGGAATGGGAAGTTTCCCTCCTCCTCTGGTCCTCTGAGTCCCATGTTCCATATCCTGCGGGAAGCCAGCTGGTGAGAGATCCTGGGTCATGTAGTTTGCAGCCTTTCAGCCCCATCAGAGCAGAGCAGCACATAAAAAGGCAGTTTGGGGGCTTAAAAACCATAGGTAAATAACCGGTACAGAACCTAAATCAGTTGCCTTAGTTAGGAGGGCATTGCTTCCTTATAGGGGCAAAGAAAAACTTATTCAGCCATAGATGGGTAGGTTAAGGAAAGACAGCGGCTTCTCCTGCCTGTCAATTGCTATAGTCTACCAATGAAGCAGTTTCCCCGGGAGCAGTCCCCTAAATATTTACTGAGCATCACCATGCTATAAGCTGAGCCCAAGCTGTAACACTTTAATCTTGTGATTTAAGTGGAAAGTCTAAATCAGAGTAGATTAGAAATCAGATACACATTTTTTTTAAGGATTGATTTATTTTGGAGAGAAAGCACAGGAGCGAGAGGCAGAGGGAGAGGGGGAGGGAGAACCCCAAGCATTCTCCCTGCTGAGTGTGGACCCAACTTGGGGCTTGATCTCCTGCCGTGAGATCACGACCTGAGCCAAAGTCAAGAGTCAGATGCTTAACCGACCGGGCCAGCCAGGCGCCCCATCACATACACATTTTTTTTTTAAGATTTTTATTTATTCATTTGACAGAGATCACAAATAGGCAGAGAGGCAGGCAGAGAGAGAGAGAGAGAGAGGAGGAAGCAGGCTCCCCGCTGAGCAGAGAGCCCGATGCGGGACTCGAATCCCAGGACCCTGAGACCATGACCGGAGCTGAAGGAGGCTTAACCCACTGAGCCACCCAGGCGCCCCCACATACACATTTTTATAGTAACTACTGTAATTCTATCATACTTCCCATATCCTCATCATTTTCACAGATAATGCTATTTTACTTAGAGATCAAAGGCATCTGAAATGAACTCCGATATCATCCTTTCCAGTGATAACCACTTTAGTGTGTTCTCAGTCTCATTCCTTCCTGCTTTATCTGGGAATTTATTTCTTCAGGGACTTTTTTCTTTCCAAAACATTCACATTCTCCTTCATGTTGACCACACCTCCCCTTACTATCACTGTCTCCCTTATTCTTTCCCTATAAGCAAAATTCCGTGAAAAGAGTTGTGGGTACTTGTTTCTCTCATCCCATTCTCCCTGAAACCCACCTTAACGCAGACACACACGCACACAGAACACAGGTGCACACACACAACCGGCCCCCCCCCCACACACACACACACACACACACACCACTGATACATCCAGTGGTTGACTTAGTCCCCGACTTACCAAAGCAAACACAGCTGATCGCCCCTTCTCCTTGAAACGCTTTCTTCGGGGTGCCTGCGTAGCTCAGTTGTTAAGCATCTGCCTTCAGCTCAAGTCATAATCCCAGGGTCCTGGGATTGAGCCCCGTGTCGGGCTCCCTGCTCAGCGGAAAGCCTGTTTCTTCCTCTCCCACTCCCCCTGCTTGTGTTCCCTCTCTTGCTGTCTCTCTGACAAGTAAATACATAAAATCTTGAAAGAAAGAAAGAAGGAAAGAGAAGGAAGAAGGGAGGGATGGAGGGAGGGAAGAAAGAAAAAAAAAGAAAAAGAAAGAAAAGAAAAAAGAAAGAAACACTTTCTTCACTTCCAGGGTAGCTTTCTGGTTTTCCTCGGGTATCTTTGTCAGGGCAAGGGGCTCACCTCTGTTCCATGTGGCCTGCCTCCTTTGGTAGACACATCTAGTTTCATGACTTTAAATACCATCCAAATGCTGATTCCCAGTCTCACATCCCCAGCCTGGACCTATTTCCTCAATTCTACTCATGTATTCAACTGCCCACCCTTTATCTCTTGTTGGATGGATAACAGGACCCAGGAACCGTGTCCAAACGTGAGCTGCAGAGACTAGTCCCCACAGGTTCCTCTCCTAGTCTTTCCCATTGCAGCAGATGGGACCTCCGCTCGGCCAGTACTCACGCCTGTACACCCTGGGGTCACCCCTGTTGGTTCTCTGGCTCTCCCTGCCGTACGTGTGTTACCTGGTCTTGGTCCTGGTGTGTGTCCACTGGAGTGTGAATTGCCTTTTCCCTTTTATCTATTCAGAGTCTTTTCATTAAGCCTCTTAAACTTATTCTTAATCCTATCTTGGAATTACAGCCTCCTTTTCGGGGCTCAGTATCTGGTACTGGGAATTCAGCTGCCTGCCAGTGGGCATTTCACTTGAGGTAATAGTCCTGTGACTGCCCTTTGATAAGGTCTGTTCTGCTGGTCATTCCCCCATGCCTCAGCCTTCTTCCGAGTTCTTCTGTTTCTCCTTCCGCTTGTCAAAGGCAGTGCTCAGGTCTCTCCTGTCTTGTTTAACAGCGAAAGCAAATTTCCCACTTCGCTTTCGCTGTTAAACATCCTCCCACTATCAACTCTCAGGTGCCTGTTTGAATTTGCACGCAGCGACTACTGTTTGCAACACTGAACAGTACTGATGCTCACTCAAATCGTCTATAAATTGCCTGGAAAGCAAATTCTTATTGAAACTTAAACTAAAAAAAAAAAAAAAAAAAAAAAATTCCATTTTTTTTCCCCCAAGGAATTAACTTTTCGCTAAAACTTTTAAGAATAGAGTTAGTGTTTTTATAACACTTTCTCATTTGAAAAAGAGTGGGCAATGTCTTGTACATCAGTGAATCATTCTTCTGTGAAACCAACTTTGATTCCTTTCAGAGTTAGGAGTAGATTTTAAAGAAAAGTTGCACTAATAATTAGATGAAAGTTATCAAAGAATTCAGAATCTTTAGAAATAACTTATAAATTGGGATTCTCTGGTTACAAACAAAAGGAAAGTCAATTCATATTGGCTTAAGAGAAACAACATTTATTGGGTCAGGTAACTGAAAAGTCCAAGGATAGGTAGATACAGCCGAAGGCACGGCTGGGACTAGGGCTGGTGTTGGCAAAAGGCAACCTGTGGCTGTTTTTGTAAATAAAGCTTTATTGGAACACTGCCACGCCCATTGCTTTTCCTATTGTCTGTGGCTGCTTTCGTGCTACAGTGGCAGAATTGAGCAATCTAGTGGTGAGGTTGAGGAGTTATGAGAAGGACCTCTGGCCCACTATGATGTGTGGGTTTTTCCTGCAAATGAAGCAATTCTCCAACACTAATTCAACTCAGTTCTGACACTGTCTACATGGAGATGGCTTCGATTCACGGGTTAAGGGCTCAGTCCCACAAACCTGCCTCCACTTAGGTGCCCATCGCTGGTCCAGGTTGTCACCACCTATGCACCACTGATGCTGTAAATCAGAGGACCTCCTCCTTGGGTTCAATTAGTTTGCTAGATTAGAGTGGCTCACAGAACTAAGGAAACCCGTTTACTCACTAGATGACCAGTTCATTACGAATGATATTAAAGGATACAGATGAATAGCCAGATGAAGGGATACACAGGGCCAGGTCCTTTCAAATGTAGGAACTTCTGTCCCATGGAGTTTGGGGCCAGCAAGTGGATGTGTTCTGGTTCACCAACCTGGAAGCTCTCAGAACCCTGTCCTTTTGGGGTTTTATGGAGGCTTCATTACATATGCATGATTGATTAAATTATTGGCCATTGGTAACTGATTCAACCTCTAGTTCCTCTCCTCTCTCCAGAGGTCATGGGGAGGGACTGAAAGTACCAACCCTCAAGTCTAATAAATCCAATCTAATGGTTGGTTTCCCTGCACACCCCACCCCTGCATCTTAGGAGACTTCCAGGAGTCACCTCATTAACATAAATTCAGCTGTGGTCGATTGGGACTTACAGTGAATACCAAGGCACCCATAGCACCTTTATGGCTCTGAAGTGACTTCAGAAATTGAGGATGAAAGACCAAATATTAGAACAAAAGATGGCTCCTGTTGCTCTTATTGCTTAGGAAATTACAATGGTTTGGGGAGCTCTGAGCCAGGAACCATAGGCAAAGTCCAAAATACATATTTATTATAAATAATAATCTCATACCTACAAGTCCTAAAATATTTCCTGTCTGGCCCTTTACAGAAAAAAAAAAGACCAACATAGGGAACAAAATGATGTCAGTGGATCTGGACTTTCTCTCTTCTCTCTGCTTTCCTCAGGGTTGGTCCTTTCTCATGAAGTCTCCATCATGGTGGCAGTCCATCCACAGTAAATAGCTCTAGGCTTACATCCTCATAGGAGAGCTCTTCTTTTCCGGCTGCTCCAATAAAGATGCTGGGTTCACTTTAATTGAACCTCCTTTGCTTGCTTTGTTTGGTGCGTCCATCCTAAGCCAGTAACTGGCCATGGGAACGCAGTGCTCTGATTTGTCAAGTCTGGGTCCACAGGTTGGTCTCTGGAGTGATGAGTCGAGTCAGTATCTCCCAGACCTAAGTACTAAAAGAGGTGATGGGTGATCCTCTTAAGAAAAGCTGGGGAGGGGCGCCTGGGTGGCTCAGTGTGTTAAGCCTCTGCCTTCGGCTCAGCTCATGATCTCAGGGTCCTGGGATCGAGCCCCACATCTGGCTCTCTGCTCAGCAGGGAGCCTGTTTCCCCCTCTCTCTATGCCTGCCTCTCTGCCTACTTGTGATCTCTCTCTCTGTTAAATAAAGAAATAAAAAAAAATCTAAATTAAAAAAAAGAAGAAGAAAAGCTGGGGAGTGGGGCGCCTGGATGGCTCAGTGAGTTGAGCTTCTGCCTTCGGCTCAGGTCATGATCTCAGGGTCCTGGGATTGAGCCCCGCATCGGGCTCTCTGCTCAGTAGGGAGCCTGCTTCCCCCTCTCTCTCTGCCTGCTGCTCTGCCTACTTTGATCTCTCTCTCTCTCTCTGTCAAATAAATAAATAAAATCTTAAAAAAAAAAAAAAAACCCTGGGGAGTAATTACCAGAAAATGGTATTGAGTGAGAAGAGGGAGGAGTCAGAATAGAATAATGAGTAAACAAAAGGGAAATTTTATAATAGCCTGGTAAACAAAAACCTACACTGAAAGAATGAAAATAACAGCTTTTAAATAGCTACAGATTCTTCTGTTAATACAGAAATACATACTTCTCCCTTTCACCAGTTCATTTGAAATCGAGATTTTAGGTCAACTATATGAAATTACTATTTCTATTGGTCGAAACAGTTGAATATTGGCAATTTCATGCAGTTTGTTTTAGTATCCTAGGGCTGCTACAACAAAGTACCTTAAACTGGTTGCTTAAAACAACTGGAATTTATTCTCTTGGTTCTGGAGGCTAGAAGTCAGAAATCAAGGGGTTGGCAGGGCCGTGTTCCCTTTGAAGGCTCTTGAGGAGACGGCTCCCAGCTTCTGGGGGCATTATGTTTTCTTGGCTAGTGGTTGCATGACTCCAATCTCCAGCTGTTCTTTCACAAGGCTTTTGTAATTCTGGGTCCTCTCCTCTTCTTATAAGGACACCAGTCATTGACTATAGGACCCACCTTAGTCAAGTGACCTCATCTTAACTAATTATTTCTGCAAAGACCCTGTTTCCAAATAAGGTTACATTCTGAGATTGCAGGTAAACCTGAATTTTGAGGGGACAGTATTCAATCCACTATTAGTTCAACCTCATATTTTTGGAGAATTGAAAAATTAAAACATTTTATCTTTTCAGTCTCTAGAAAAACAAAAGTAAGGACTGAATTAGAGTATTCTAGGAATGCAAAGATCATTCAGCACCCAAAAAAATGTAACATACCATTTTAACAGATTGTTGTGGGTTGCATTGTGTTCCCCCCAAAAGATACATTGAAGTGCTAACTTGCAGTACCTTACTTGGAAATAAGGTTGTTGCAAATGTAATTAGTAAAGAGGAGGTCAAATTGGAGTAGGATGGGCCCTTAATCCAAAATGACCCGTGTCCTGGGGCACCTGGCTGGCTCAATCAATAGAGCATGTGACTCTTGATCTCGGGGTAATGAGCTCAAGTGCCACATTAGGCCTAGAACTTCCTTTTTTTTTTTTTTTTTTTTTTTTTTAAAATGGCTGTACAAGATGACTAGTGTCCTTATAAGAAGAAACTATGAAGATACAAGGAGAGAGTTCCTTGTGAAGACACAGACACACAGAGAGAAGGCAACAGTATGAAGATAGAGACAAAGATTGGGGTATTGCTGCCACAAACCAAAGAACGTCTGGGGACACTAGACTCTAGGAATAAGCAAATAAGGGTTCCTCTCTCACAGGTTTCAGAGAGAGGATGGCCCTGCTGACAGCCTGATTTCAGACATCTGTCGTCCAGACTGTGAGACAACAAATTTCTACTGTGTGAATTCACCCAGTTTATGGTACTTTATTACAGTAGCCCCAGGAAATAAATATACAGGTTAAGAAGAAAAAAATATAACACCAAGTAAACATTTAGTAAAGTTTAGCACTCGTTTATGATAAGTATTTTTAGAAAATTGGAAACAAAAGGATATCCATCAAACACACCTGTACTAGACATCATTCTTAATGGTGAAATTTTAGGAGCATTTCCATTCAGCCGATGAGCAGTAGAAATAAATCTAACAAAAATATGCAAGATCTTAATAAAGAAAATAAGGAAACATTGCTAAAGACTATGAAAGAAGGCCTCAATAAGTGGAGAACTATCCCATGTTCGTGTATGGTAAGACTCACTATCATAAAGATGTGAGTTTTCCTATAAATTAATATATAAATTAAATTCCAAAATAAATGCCTATAAGATATATTTTTTTCTCTTTTTAGTGAAACTTGATAAAGTTATCCTAATATTTATATGGAAGAAGAAAGCAACAATTAGACTTTTTTTTAAATGTTATTTGAAGAACTAAGTGGGGGAATTCATTTTAAAGTTTGGTAATTAATAGTTTGCAGTATTGATCCAGAGATAGACAAACAGACCAGCTGAACTGAACAGAAGGCTCAGAAGTAGATCCATGAATTTATGTAAACTAAATGTATGACAGAGACAGTATTACCGATTAATGGGGAAAGGATAGACTGTTCAAAAATAGTGCCAAAGGGGCGCCTGGGTGGCTCAGTGGGTTAAGCCTCTGCCTTCAGATCAGGTCATGATCCCGGGGTCCTGGGATCAAGCCCCATGTTGGGCTCTCTGCTCGGCAGGGAGCCTGCTTCCCCCTCTCTCTCTGCCTGCCTCTCTGCCTACCTGTGATCTCTGTCAAATAAATAAATAAAATTAAAAAAAAATAGTGCCAGAAAAATTGGGTATCTGCATGAATAAAATTAGAATATGATATGCAAAATAAATAGTGCATTAAAGCCCTAAAAGTGAGAAACAGAACTTTAAAAAATATCTTTATGTCCTTGAGACTAAGGAATTTCTTTTTCTTTTTTTTTAAGATTTTATTTACAGGGGCGCCTGGGTGGCTCAGTGGGTTGAGCCTCTGCCTTCGGCTCAGGTCATGATCTCAGGACTGAGCCCTGCATCAGGCTCGCTCCTCAGCGGGGAGCCTGCTTCCCCCTCTCTCTCTGCCTGCCTCTCTGCCTACTTGTGACCTCTCTCTCTCTGTCAAATAAATAAATAAAATCTTGGGGGAAAAAAAGATTTTATTTATTTATTTGACAGAGAGAGAGTGACAGCATGAAAGGGAACACAAGCAGGGGGAGTGGGAGAGGGAGAAGCAGGCTCCCTACTGAGCAGGGAATCCCAATGCGGGGCTTGATTCCAGGACCCTGAGATCATGACCTGAGCTGAAGCCAGGTGCTTAATGACTGAGCCACCCAGGCACCCCGAGACTAAGGAATTTCTTTTTTTTTTTTTAACTTTTATTTATTTATTTGACAGAGATCACAGGTAGGCAGAGAGGCAGGCAGAGAGAGAGGGGGAGGCAGGCTCCCCGCTGAGCAGAGAGCCCGATGTGGGGATCGATCCCAGGACCCCAGGATCATGACCCGAGCCGAAGACAGAGGCTTTAACCCACTGAGCCACCCAGGCGCCCCAAGACTAAGGAATTTCTTAAACAAGTTACAGAAAACACATTAATAGATTGATAAATTGGACTGTATTAAAACTAAAATCTTCTTTTTAATGAAAACCACACTAAACAAAGTTAAAAAAAAATCAAACCATGGACTAGAGAAGATATTTGCAAAGCATATACCTGATGAAGGATTAATATGTTGGATACTTAAAGGATATCTATAAATAAATAAGAAAAAGACAACCCAACTTGAAAAATAAGAAAGGATTTGTGTAGATAGCATCATTGTGACCATTCATCACCAATATTCACATCCTTTGTTGTGTGACTTCACAGTTCTTCCCACTAACAGGGGAGAAGGTCTTCTTCTCTTTTTTTTTTTTAATTTAATTTTTTTTTTTTTTAGATTTTATTTATTCATTTGACAGAGAGAGAGATCACAAGTAGGCAGGGAGGCAGGCAGAGAGAGAGGAGGAAGCAGGCCCTCCTCGGAGCAGAGAGCCCGATGCAGGGCTCGATCCTAGGACCCTGGGATCATGACCCAAGCCGAAGGCAGAGGCTTTAACCCACTGAGCCACCCAGGCTCCCCAGGTCTTCTTCTCTTGACTTTACCTTTGGCCATGTGATTTGCTTGAGACTGTTACAGTCGGGTAGATGTGATAGTGTGCCAGTTGCAAGCCTGCACCTTAAGAGGCTTCACATATCTCCCCTTGGTCTTTTGTACTTTTGGCATCGTCATGAGAAGAAATCAGCCAGGCCAGCCAACTGTTACCAGGAGGAAGCTATGAGACCATGTAGTAACACAACCACCCTGGAATTGGTTGACTCCTAGGCGTGTGATTGGGCCCAGGCAAGATCAGCAGAGCTCTCCTAACAAGTCCGCCCAGATCAGCCAACACACAGGCTTGTGAGCTAAATAGATACTTATAAAATTATTTTTTGTAGTTAATTGTTATACAGTGTTAGTTAACAGTATTGTAAGGTCCATATGTACAATGGAGTATTATGCCTCCATCAGAAAGGATGAATACCCAACTTTTGTATCAACATGGACTGGAGGAGATTATGCTGAGTGAAACAAGTCAAGCAGAGAAAGTCAATTATCATATGGTTTCACTTACTTGTGGAGCGTAAGGAATAACATGGAGGACATTAGGAGAAGGAAAAGGGAAGTGAATTGGGAGAAATTGGAGGGGGAGATGAAGCATGAGAGATTGTGGACTCTGAGAAACAAACTGAGGGTTTGGAGTGGAGGGAGACGGGGGGATGAGTGAGCCTGGTGGTGGGTATTAAGGAGGGCATGTATGGCATGGAGCACTGGATGTGGTACATAAACAATGAATCTTGGAACACTGAAAAAAAATAAGATAAAATTAAGATGTTTTTAAAAAATGACAAAGGGCACTGGGTGGCTCAGTGGGTTAAGCCTCTGCCTTCAGATCAGGTCATGGTCCCAGGGTCCTGGGATTGAGCCCCTTATCGGGCTCTCTCCTCAGCGGGGAGTCTGCTTCCCACTCTCTCTCTGCCTGTCTCTCTGCCTACTTGTGATCTCTCTCTCTTTCTCTGTCAAATAAATAAATAAAATCTTAAAAAAAAAAACCAACCAACATTGTAACGAGCAAGCAGTTCACTGAATCATAGTACACATTCATTGTTCAGTCCACGCAAATAAAAGCAATAACAAACCACTGCATATTTGTAAGATTGGCAAAATTTAAAAGTCTGATGATATTAAGTACTGACAGGGGCACCTGGGTGGCTCAGTAGGTTAAAGCCTCTGCCTTTAGATCAGGTCATGATCTCAGGGTCCTGGAATTGAGCCCTGTGTCAGGCTCTCTGCTCAGCAGGGAGCCTGCTTCCCTTCCTCTCTCTCTGCCTGCCTCTCTGCCTACTTGTGATCTCTGTCTGTCAAATAAGTAAATAAAAGCTTTAAAAAAATATTAAGGACTGACAAAACCAAGAAGTGGTAATTGATATATATACATTAATGGGAGATACACTTAAATACTAGGTGATATGGTTCTGGCTATTGAGTTGCAAGTGTAAGTCCCCTGGTGAGGCTCCAGAAAACCTTCTTTTCCCTCTGATTAAAAAAAAAAAAAAAAAAAAAAAGACAGGCTGGGTTGATAATTGTCTTTTGTCCTTTCCTCTTCTTCCTGCCAGGAATGTGGACATCAGGCTGCAGATGGGGCAAGCATCTTGCAACGTGAAGTGTCTTAATCTCATTAATGATATATTTTGTACATTCAATCTATTTGGTTCCTCCTCAAACCTACTTCTTCTCCCCTGCCCCCCGCCGCCCCCGGTTTCTTTTCTTGTGGATAATGACAAAGCAAAAAGAGAATGGCTAACATTCATGAAGTCCTTATTACTCGTAGCTTTGAGTGCCATGTGTGCAACAGCTCATTCTACCCTCACAATAATCCTGTGAAATAAGAGCTATTTCTTGTTCCAATTTACAGATAAGGACATGGATGCAGAGCTTAAGTAAATTACCCAGGGTCATGCAGCTATTAAGTGGTAGAGCCAGAATTCCAAATTGAGCTCCCTGGATGTAGCGTCTATGCTCATAACTATATGCTACTCTCGGGGCACCTGGGTGGCTCAGTTGGTTAAGTCTCTGCCTTCGGCTCAGGTCATAATCTCAGGGTCCTGGGATCAAGTCCCACATGGGGCTCTCTGCTCAGCAGGGAGTCTGCTTCTCCCTCGACCTCTGCCTGTCCCCACTGCTTGTGCTGGCTCGGTCTCTCTCTCAAGTAAAGAAAAATAAAATATTTTTAAGAAGCTACATGCTACTCTTTATATCTTTTCTCTCTCTGACCTTCTTAAACATACTTAGTTTATAGTCTATTAGATTTTTATTCTGTTTTCTAAAATTGTGGGTGTTTTGCTTCTCCTGTTTGTTCAACCTGCTGATTCTTCTTTATGAAGAGTCATTTCCTTGTATGTTTTAGCATGTTTGATGCACATTCAACGACACGGAGCATGTATCATGTGCTCATGGGCTGCTCCAGGAGCTGGGAATAGATAAGTAAAGCAGGCAAAGTGTCTGCTCTTGTACCTTAAATTCTAGTCGGAGAAAACGGACAGCAAACAAATAAAAGGCTAGAGAATGGGTGATTCTATAGGATGGTAAAGGAAGGCTCTCGGATAAGGGTACATTCCAACGGAGACCTGAAAATGTGAGAATGTGAGCTACGTGTATCCCTAGGAGCAGATTCCCAAGCAGAAGGATTGGCAAGGACAAAGGCAGCATGGCAGGAATAGGCCTTGAATGTTAGGAATGAGCAGAGGTCTTTGTGGCTGGAATGCAGCGTAGGAGGGATAGAGCAGAGGAGACGATGAGGGCAGAGAGATACCTGGACTGGGCGGTGCACATGAGGCAGGGCCTTTGAGGTCATGAGAACTTTGAGGCTGGCTGGGGAGCCTCTCAAGGCTTTCTTAGTGGGGTCATAAGCTCAGGGATGGTATTTAAAACTATGAGGCTAGCTGGGCTCACCTAGGGAATGGTGTAAGTAGGCAAGAGGTCTGAGCCCTGAGGCCTGGGGCATTCCAGCAGTAGGGGAGGAAAATTTTTCCTCCACCTTCTTCCTGGCTGGGTCTGGAAATTAAACTGACACAGACACATTAGCGTGAGAAATGCATACAAAATGACTCCATAGAAGTTTCGCATGACTCTGACACCTTTATCGGGAAATGAAGAGCCGAAGTATCAGTTAGGCCTGAGTATATTTTTATGCTAGGTTCCTCGACCAGTGGACTGTCACCGAGGAATATGGTAGGTAAAGGGGTGTGAGATAAATTTAGTAACCAGGGAAGCTCGGCAAAGCCTGTTTGTTCAGATTCTCTTCAGCGTCCCTTTGTCTTCTGAGATAAGGAGGCTCTTTCCTCTGGGTATAAGGAGGGCACCTCTCACCTGGGGGTTATTTTAGTTGCAGGGAGAAGGGAGGAGGGTTCAGACTGCCCTTTCTACCCGGGCTCCCCGCTCAGCGTGGCATCTGCCTGAGGTTCTCTCTCCTTCCTCCTCTGCCCCTTACCCCCTCAAATAAAGAAATAGATAAAATCTTAAAACAAACAAACAACCTCTTTCAATGAATTTTGTGTGAAGGGAGCAGAGAAATGAGTAGTAAACTGGGGTACCCGGCTGGCTTAGTGGGTAGAACATGAGACTTTTGATCACAGGGTCTTGAGTTCAAGTCCCCTGGGTGGTGTAGAGTTTACTTAGAATTAAAAAAAAAAAAAAATATATATATATATATATATATATATATATATATGTATATGAAATGAGTTGTAGCTAGAGGTGCATGTGAAATCAAGGGAGGTTTTGTTTGCTCGTTTCTAAGATAGGAAATAATAGACATCATGATGGTATGATATTGGAAATGATCCACTTTATAGGAAGAGGGGAACGATTTTGAGTTGCGTCTAAGCAGAGATCATTTCCCACCTGGCTTGGGACCTGGGACCACCTGTCCCAAGCAGTTGTGCATTTCCTTCTGCCAAAAGCCCAGGAGCCCCACCAACCCAGGACTAATTTCCACATTAAATTTACACCTTGAGGTTTCTCACACCAAACAGGTAGAATAAATTTGAATTCCAGAACCTCAAAAAGCACAACCTTGGGTCTGCTAGCTCACCTAGGTACTTTTTTTTTTAATATTTTATTTATTTATTTGACAGACAGAGATCACAAGTAGGCAGAGAGGCAGACAGAGGGAGAGGTTCGGGAAGCAGGCTCCTCGCTGAGCAGAAAGCCCGATGTGGGGCTCCATCCCAGGACCCTGAGATCATGACCTGAGCCGAAAGTGGAGGCTTTAACCCACTGAGCCACCCAGGCACCCCACACCTAGGTACTTTTTTTTTTTTATTTCCCCAATGAAGGCCCTGCAAAGACAAACTTTGTGTGTTTCCGGGATTTATGGGCAAAGTTCACTAGTTTTTCTTCATGAAGGTTGTGGTCCCTAGAGGATGCCAACTTGTTACTGATAAAAACCTGAAGCCACACTGGGGCTCCGGCTCTGCTCCTTCTCCACCACCGGCATCTCAGGATTTCTCATTTTCTTACAAGCCCCACCATACATTTAGAACATTTGTGTATATTTTAAGGGGGGGAAGAAAAAATAGAGAGAGGGAGACAAGCCATAGGAGACTCTTAACGATAGAGGGCAAACGGAGGGTTGATGGAGGTGGGTGGGGGTTGGGCTAGCTGGGGGATGGGTATCAAGGAGGGAACAGAGCAGAAGGCCTGAATCATAGAAGATGCTCGGTAAAGGTTGGTGACTGAACAAATCACTGTCCAAAAACCACACAACTCGCAGTACAGTACTAAGTGATTTTCTGCACCTTGGAGACTCTGTCCTCTAAGAAGAAAGTGGTTTCCATGGAGACGAGAGAGAGGTTTCTGATGGTTATTTCGGTTGACTCTGCTGGGAAAAGCCATGTCACTTTGGTCTGGTAACCACGTGTCTTTTCCTCTCCAGAATGGAGATCTCCTCTCACCAGTCCCACCTCCTGCAACAACTGAATGAGCAGCGCAGGCAAGACGTCTTCTGTGACTGCAGCATTCTGGTGGAAGGGAAGGTCTTCAAAGCACATCGAAATGTATTATTTGCTAGCAGTGGTTACTTCAAAATGCTCCTTTCTCAGAATTCGAAGGAGACAAGTCAGCCGACCACAGCTACATTTCAGGCCTTCTCCCCTGACACTTTTACGGTCATCCTGGACTTCGTCTATTCTGGCAAACTCTCTCTCACGGGTCAGAACGTTATAGAAGTGATGTCAGCCGCCAGCTTCCTTCAGATGACTGATGTCATTAGCGTATGTAAGACCTTTATTAAATCTTCGCTAGACATCAGTGAGAAAGAAAAAGATCGCTATTTCAGTCTCTCCGATAAAGACGCCAATTCTAACGGTATAGAACGTTCCTCCTTTTATAGCGGCGGCTGGCAAGAAGAAAGCGGTTCTCCGCACTCTCACCTGAGCGCAGATCAAGGAACAGGTGTCATAAGTGGGAAATCTTGGAGTAAGTATAATTACCATCCAACCTCCCAAAGGAATACTCAACAGCCTTTGGCCAAGCATGAACAAAGGAAAGACTCCATTAAAAAGTCCAAACATTTGAGGTTGTCACAGCCTTCTGAAGTCGCTCATTATAAGTCCAGCAAACGAGAAGCACGAACCTCAGATTCTTCCGGCCACATTTCCCAATCTGAAGAACACGCACAGATTGATGCTCACATGGACTCCACGCCCGTTGGCTATCCGTATGGTCCAGGATCTGATGTCACATCCAGAAGCTTTCCAGGTATCCAAAAAAAAAAAAAAAAAAAAATCAGTCCCCTCAGTGAGTCCTAAGGCTCCTGTACTATACAAACCAATCCTATCTCAACATGCCCTTACTTTGAAGTGTTATGGGCAGTTGAGCCAAGTGATTTTTTTTTTAAAGTCATTCTCCTCTAATCAAATTTATTTCATAAAACATGAATTTAAATTTCTAATTAAAAATAGTATTGGATAGGGGTGCCTGGCTGGCTCAGTTGGTAGAGCACATAACTCCTGATCATAGGGTCATGAGTTCACGCCCCATATTGGGCATGGAGCTTACTTTAAAAAAAAATTTAAAAAAAGAATAAATTTAATAACAGTCAAAACAATAGAGTTCTGAATTTCAAAGCCAAAGATTTTCCCAACCTGTGTCATCAGATGATTAGATTACTGTTAAACCCCTATAGCTCTTTTTTTAAATGGCTCAATCCCTAAGATGCATATCTTCACTTTAAATTACATATTTTGGGATGCCTGGGTGGCTCAGTTGGTTGGGCAGCTGCCTTCGGCTCAGGTCATGATCCCAGTGTCCTGGGATCGAGTCCCACATCGGGCTCCTTGCTCGGCAGGGAGCCTGCTTCTCCCTCTGCCTCTGCCTGCCATTCTGTCCGCCTGTGCTTGCTCTCTCTCCCTCTCTCTCTCTCTGACAAATAAATAAATAAAATCTTTAAAAAAAATTACATATTTTTTTTCCGAGTATTTACTCAGGAGGAGCGTTTTTATACAGAAAAGTTAAACAGAGCATTCATGCATATTTACAAAGGTTCACAGACCCAAGACTTAAAAAAACTGGACTGCATCTGATTTTATTGAGATATAAAGACATAATTTAAAAACCACACACAACCCATAACATAACACCTGTGTAACCCTGTGTGCAACAACAACTGGAAACATCTCATTTTTATGATAGTAGTAAAATGCAGAAAGACTATGGAGGTGTTGGTTTCAGTAATCCACCCCTTACCATCAGAAGACTGTAGTAGAGAACAGGAATTAGAAATGCATGTCATGGGGCGCCTGGGTGGCTCAGTGGGTTAAGCCTCTGCCTTCGGCTCAGGTCATGATCCCAGGATCCTGGGATCGAGCCCCACAACCGGCTCTCTGCTCAGCGGGGAGCCTGCTTCCCTCCCTCCCTCTCTCTCTCTCTCTCTCTCTCTCTGCCTGTGTCTCTGCCTACTTGTGATCTCTGTCTGTCAAATAAATAAATAAAATCTTTAAAAAAAAAAAAAAGAAATGCATGTCATACTGGAGGGCCTGGGTGGCTCAGTCCGTTAAGCAGCCAACTCAGTTTTGGCTCAAGTCGCGATCCACAGTTGTGGGATCGAGCCCTATGTCAGACTCCATGACATCAGACTCTGTGCTCAGAGCTCAAGCTCAGTCTGCTTGAGATTCTCTCCCTCCTTCAGCCCTTCCCCCTACTCATGCTCTCTCTCTCAAAATAAGTAAATTTTTTAAAATTATTAAAAAAAATGCATGTCATATAGTTCTGCCCCAATTAATCAGGTAGCAAACTTGCTTAATAGCTTACGTGTGAATTTAAAGGAAAATTATAAGATGAAACACCTGAAGATTATAAGATTCAGGTTATATATTTAAAATTATTTTTATTTTAGGAAAATTTCAAACATACACAAAAGGAAAGAGAATAGTGTAATTCATCTCCATGTATCCCTTAACCAGTTTGTACAACTTCCTACTCACTGCCAATATTTTCATCCGTATCGTTACTCCTCACCCCTCCCTTTATTATTTTTAAGCAAATAGCAGACGTCATAAGTTTTCATCTATAAATATTTGAGAATGAATCCCTAAAATGTAGTCTTAAAAAAGGTGGGGTGGGGGCCTTAGTGAGTTAAGCATCCGACTCTTGATTTCAGCCCAGGTCATGATCTCAGGGTTGTGAGATCAAACCCCACATCCGATTCCAGTGCTAGGCATGGAGCTTGCTTAAGATTCTTTCTCTCCTTCTGCTCCTCCACTTCCCTAAAAAAATACCAAAACAGAACGGGACATGCGACTCTTGATCTCAGGGTTGTGAGTTCAAGCCCAATGTTGGGCATGTAGCCTACTTTAAAAAAATAAAAATAAAGTTGTCTTTAAAAAAAATAAATAGGGGTGCCTGGGTAGCTCAGTGTGTTAAGCCTCTGCCTTTGGCTCAGGTCGTGATCTCAGGGGCCTGGGATCGAGCCCCACATCGGGCTCTCTGCTCAGCAGGGAGCCTGCTTCCCCTTCTCTCTGCCTGCCTCTCTGCCTAGTTGTGATCTCTGTCTGCTAAATAAATAAATAAAATCTTTTATAAATAAATAAATAAAAACACTATAATACCATAATTGTACCTAAACGGAATTAACAGTTCCTTAACATCAGTAAATAGCCAATCAGTATTCACATTACCTCTGTTGTCATATAAATTTTTAAAAAATAATTTGGTTGCAGATAACATACTTTAGAACAAGAGGCAACTGTATTTTCCCGTAGTACTAACCTGAAAATACGTGAAATTGTAGCCTGTCACTGAGCTTACTGAAAGTCTTGCCGAGCTCTGACCATTGACCAAAATCATCAGAGCAAAAATCAGAAATCTTTGTTCCACTTTAAAACAGCACAAGAGGGACGCCTGGGTGGCTCAGTTGGTTAAGCAGCTGCCTTCGGCTCGGGTCGTGATCCCAGCGTCCTGGGATCAAGTCCCACATCGGGCTCCTTGCTTGGCGGGGAACCTGCTTCTCCCTCTGCCTCTGCCTGCCATTCTGTCTGCCTGTGCTCGCTCTCTCTCCCTCTCTCTCTCTGACAAATAAATAAATAAAATCTTTAAAAAATAAAAAAAATAAATAAAACAGCACAAGAGTGATCTTTTCTCTGTTTGGGTTCTGTACTTTTATAATTCTAGGTTATGCAAACCTAACTTCAACAATGAACCACTGGATTTAACGGCTATTAAACTGATGAAGTTTGCCTCCAAACTAATATCTTGAGTACATGAGTTTTATTTTATTTATTTTTTTCAACTTTATATATATATATATATTTTTTTTACTAATCTCTGCACCCAACGTATGGCTCAAATCCACACCGCGGAGATCCAGAATCACGTGCTCCAATGACTGAGCCAGCCAGCCAGGCGCCCCTTGAATACATGAGTTTTAAAATAAAAAATTAAATAGCCTTGACAGTTTTTCCCCTTTAAAAGTGTTACAAGTGTACAAGAAGTAGAGGCAAGGGGATAAAAATATGTCAATAAAACACATCACTTAAAAGCTATAATATGAAATACTTTGGGGTTGTACCTCCACTTCTTTTGCTTTTGTTTTTGTCTTCTTTTTTTTTTTTTTTTTTTATTTGACAGAGAGAGAGAAATCGCAAGTAGGCAGAGAGGCAGGCAGAGAGAGAGAGGGGAGGAAGCAGGCTCCCTGCAGAGCAGAGAGCCCGATATGGGGCTCGATCCCAGGACCCCGGGATCATGACCTGAGCAGAAGGCAGAGGCTTTAACCCACTGAGCCACCCAGGTGCCCCTTGTCTTTTTTTTTTTAAATCTCTAGTTTTAAAGTCCAGCACTCCCTTTTTACCTTTCAAATCCAGTGACTCCACAATGCAGAATGAGAGGACAAGCGCAAGAGTCTAAATTTACCCCAACGTTATACATCTCTCAAATGCTCACGTTACTGTTCTGGACTCAGGGGTGCATGGACAATGGAGTCTTTTTTTTTTTTTTTTTAAGTTTGTTTGTTTATTTATTTATTTATTTATTTATTTGCCAGAGATCACAAAGTAGGCAGAGAGGCAGGCAGAGAGAGAGGGAGGGAAGCAGGCTCCCTGCTGAGCAGAGAGCCCGATGTGGGGCTTGATCCCAGAACCCTGGGATCATGACCTGAGCCGAAGGCAGAGGCTTAACCCACTGAGCCACCCAGGCATCCCTGGACAATGGAGTCTTGATGACATCTCTTCCTTCTCCTTTCCTCCTGCCTTTGCAAGATCCGACTCACCAACTCCTTTGGGATTCTTTTTTTTTTTTTTTAAAGATTTTATTTATTTATTTGACAGACAGAGATCACAAGTAGGCAGAGAGGCAGGCAGAGAGAGAGAGAAGGGGAAGCAGGCTCCCCGCTGAGCAGAGAGCCCAATGCGGGGCTCGATCCTAGGACCCTGGGATCATGACCTGAGCCGAAGGCAGAGGCTTTAACCCACTGAGCCACCCAGGCGCCCCTCCATTGGGATTCTTGATGTTAGATTAGAACTGTTGTGGTGAACTTTCCAGTGATTTAATCAAACTGTCTCCTGACAGATGATCTGCCCAGGATGCGGTTCAAGTGTCCCTACTGCACCCACGTGGTGAAGCGGAAGGCAGACCTCAAGCGCCATCTTCGCTGCCATACAGGGGAAAGACCCTACCCATGTCAAGCCTGTGGGAAGAGGTTTAGCAGGCTGGACCACCTCAGTAGCCATTTCCGCACAGTACGTACAGGACTTTTCCTCATTTTACTTCTTAAGAAACGTGTGCATTCACCTGCTTTTGGATCATCTTAATTTACTGAGGGAAATCTTTTCCTACAACTGCTCTGTTGGAAATGTTTCCAACCTAATGGTTTCACTTTGCACATAATGCCTCATTTAATATATATTTTCATTCTCCTTTGAGACCGTGAAGTAGGAGATATTCTTTTGAATATCCATTTTGTTCTCTAAATTTTTTTTTAAGGATTTTATTTATTTGACAGACAGAGATCATAAGTAGGCAGAGAAGCAGGCAGAGAGAGAGGAGGAAGCAGGCCCCCTGCTGAGCAGAGAGCCCGATGCAGGTTTCCATCCCAGGACCCTGGGATCATGACCCGAGCCGAAGGCAGAGGCTTTAACCCACTGAGCCACCAAGGCACCCCTGTTTTTTAAATTTTTTATTAATTTTTTAAAAATATCCATTTTAGTTCATTTAAAATCGAGTATGTTTGTTTTTTTTTTAAAGATTTTTATTCATTTATTTGACAGAGATCACAAGTAGGCAGAGAGGCAGGCAGAGAGAGAGGAGGAAGCAGGCTCCCTGCCGAGCAGAGAGCCCGATGCGGGGCTCGATCCCAGGACCCTGGGACCATGACCTGAGCCGAAGGCAGAGGCCTAATCCACTGAGCCACCCAGGTGCCCCCGAGTATGTTTTTATATACCGGTCTTGTCAAGAGCCAGAGACAATGTAAACTAAAGATATCTGGATCTCCAGGTCAGAATGACCACTGCGTGTGGCGATTCTGCGTGTCCTGGTGGTTCTCTGATGCTTACCTGGTAGGATCTCGGTCCAGTTTCTGCTGTCCATCCTCTGTTCCCTGTGCCCCTTTTGAGTCTCTATCTGGTCTCCTCAAGGAAGGGAGCAAGGTGGGCAGTAGAGCTACTTCCACTTGAACTAGACTGTCAACAGTTGGGAAAATCTCAGCGAATTTGCTGTTCAGTGCCCTGGCGGGCTACAAAGGCAGGGACGTTGGAATTACTCTGCTGTTCATCTTGCTGCAAGAATGTTTTCTGAAATCTGTGTTCTATTATTCTTCTATTCCCTTTGTATCAGCCCCTTTTAACTTCAAAGGACAATGGGTCACTGAGGGTGATTTCTTCATGCATTGCTCTGGACTTAGTTTTTAGCAAATACAGACTGAGCACCCATGTGCCAGCCCCTTTTTCTCAGAGCTAGGTATCCAGCAGTGGGCAAAACAGACAAAATCTCTGCCTTCTGACATCTGGGTGGCTCAGTCTGTTAAGTGTCTGCCTTTGGCTTGGGTCATGATCCCAGGGTCCTGGGACCGAGTCCCGCATCGGGCTCCCTGCTCCCTCTCCCCATTGCTTGTGCTATCTGTAACCCCCCCAAATGAATAAATAAAATCTTTAAACAAATCTGTGACTTCATTAACCTTATGAAGCTAGGGTTTTTAAAATTAAAAATAACATTTTATTATTGCAAAAGCAATGAACATGCATTTTAAAAAGTAAAAATAAGAAAATAAAAATATTTTTACCACCAGACACTACCATTCCCCCCCCCTTTTTAAAAAGATTTTATTTCTTTATTTATCAGAGAGAGAGAGAGAGTACAACCAGGGGGAGCAGCAGGCAGAGGGAGAAGCAGGGCTCTCTGCTAAGCAAGGAACCCGATGCGGGACTTGATCCCAGGACTCTGGGATCATGACGTGAACCGAAGGCAGATGCTTAACACACTGAGCCACCCAGGCATTTTCAGATACCACCATTCTTAAGACGGTATCACATGCATATAGATGGTTTTTTGTTTTTTGTTTTTTTGTTTTTTTTTACCAAATTAGATCGTACTGTTTGTGCCTGCTATCTTTCTGAACAAGCTCTACCTTTCCATCTCAATGGAAATTTTATCTAACATCCAGTTCAATTTCAAACCTCCCTGTAATCCCCCAATACCTTTTAGAGCTTGTTTGTCCAAACCAGTACCCAGTACCCTGTACTACATCTCATTAAGTCCCTTAAATATGTTTTTAAGAGAGCATAGTCCTCCCTGCCCCCCTTTTCATTTCCATGACACTGACTTACTGAAGATGCAGAGATAATTTACCTACCTCTCGATTTCTCTGCTTGCTTTCACAGGTGTCATTTAGCTTGTTCCTCTGTCCCCCTGCATTTTCTATAAACTATATGTTTTTTTGTTTTTTAAAGATTTTTTATTTATTTATTTGAGACAGAGATCTCAGGTTGGCAGAGGGGCAGGCAGAGAGAGAGGAGGAAGCAGGCTCCCCACCGAGCAGAGAGCCCGATGCGGGGCTCGATCCCAGGACTCTGGGATCATGACCTGAGCCGAAAGCAGAATCCTCAACCCACTGAGCCACCCAGCCGCCCCTAAACTATATGTTTTATCTAAAGGCTTAATGGAGGGACGCCTAGGTGGCTGAGTCAGTTAAGTGTCTCCCTTCAGCTCCTGTCATGATCTCAGGGTCCTGCTGGGATTGAGCCCCTCGTCCAGCCCCTCAGTGGACTCCCTGCTCAGTGGGCAGTCTCCTTCTTCTTCCTCTGCCCCTCCCCCTGCTCACACACATTCTTTCTTTTTCAAATAAATAAAATCTTTAAAAATAAATAAATAGGGGGTGCCTGGGTGGCTCAGTGGGTTAAGGCTCTGCCTTCGGCTCGGGTCATGATCGAGCCCCGCATTGGGCTCTCTGCTCAGCAGGGAGCCTGCTTCTCCCTCTCTCTCTGCCTGCCTCTGCCTACTTGTGATCTCTGTCTGTCAAATAAATAAATAAAATCTTTAAAAAAATTAAAAATTTAAAAAAATTAAAATAAATAAATAAAGGCTTAATGGATTCAAGGTAAATACTTTCAGCTAGAACACATCAAGGGTAAAATTATTTAACTCATGTGTCACATTAAGAGACACAATATCTGGTGGACCCATCATTCATATTGTTACGATTGGTCACTAAAGTTAGGGTAATGAGACTGTGATCCCACCATTTTTCAGTTAAAGGTGCCACCTTGTGATTAGAAAGGAATATGTGTGGAGCTGTTTTGGCATTATGCTACTATCCATTTCCCTATCAACCATTCATTTCATGGTATTAATATCAGTTGATAAACTCTGTCCAAATTATTAATTTTACTTGGGTTGTAGAATGACTTGCTAATTTTATCATTTCTTCTACCTTATTAGCTAGAATTCTGTAAAGTAAAACTTTCCTTCATCACCTGGGACTATTCAGTTACTTTGAAATACAGTTACTACAGGAGAAACAGGATAAATATTTAATTCTTTCCCTTTAATTATCAATTTTCGGACTAAAGAGTTGATTTAATAGCAATTTCAAATGGCAATATGAATATTTTCTGGTTTTTTTTTTTTAAATAGCATATGGTCTCATGAATTCTCATTGGTTCATTGTGTTTGGATCTACAACAATTATTATTCTTTTTGATACTCAAATTTTCGATCTTGTCCAGTGAGGACAACTTGAAGCTATTTCTTGCATCCCTTTGTCATAACTCTGGTAAATACTCAAGGTGGCCTTATTCTCTGGCCCTCAAATTTCCCTAGGTTCACCTTGTATTTTCCCTGGGAAATACAAGTCGCAAACCTGGAATCAGCCATTTCTCAAAAGACCCTTGGTTCCTTTTAATGGGGAGTAAAATTAGAAATCAAACTTTGGATACCTGGAGTGCTCACTACCCATCGTTACTAAGGGGTCATTCCTCTTAGATTATTTCAGTGGATAGAGCTAGAAGATACATGTTTTTTAAATAGTGAGTTTGTGATGATATTTTCAATTTTTTTTTTGTATTTTCAAGTTTAACATTATAGTGTTTCACTTAATTTCTTTGACTTAGTAACTATATTGGAATTGAGGGGATGGGGGATAAACACAAATCTGCCAGAACTTTCTAAGAAAACACCACCACATAGAATACCCATAATATTACTATCTCGGCAACAATAAGGGCACATTCAAATTGTGTACTTTTGATATTTACTGATTAATATCTCAACAGTTAAGCAGAAAATAATAACTATACTATACTTTCTTAGGTATTTTACCAGACCGCATTAGTTTTCTTGTTTTTTTTTTCTTTTCGCTATTCATGTTTGGTGGCCTACTTCCATATTGTTCTAATTTTATCTAAATGAATATGCCATAAATAGTAATTCAACAGTATAAAATTAATTGTAATGGTTTTTGAGTAGAACCCATAATCTGCTCCTGACAGCTGTTAAAAAAGTTGTTTATTAGTAACTGTAATTATGTAATTATTCATCAGTTACAAATTTTTCCCAAGGCATTTCACACATAGTAACTCATTTGGTCCTCACGACCTGAGTTGTATTCTCATCAGTAAGGTGGAAGTAGGCAGAGATAGTAATAGGCTGATACATGGCAGAAGTACCACAGTTGTTGTTATGACCAGTTTCCATTTTGATTGGTACCCTTCCATTCTGTTTGGGTGGTGTCCATATCTTACTAGTTGTTAAATATTTTGCCTATCGAGGTGACTGGGGGCTCATGGGGCACCTCTGTGGCTTAGTCATTGAGCGTCTGCCTTTGGCTCAGGTCATGATCCCAGGGTCCTCTGATTGAGCCCCGCATTGGGCTCCCTGCTGGGCGGGCAGCCTGCTTCTCCCTCTCCCACTCCCCTTGCTTGTGTTCCTGCTCTCGCTGTGTGTGTCTCCCTCCAATAAATAAATAAAATCTTTAAATAAATAAATAAATATTTTGCCTGTTACCCTGGAAGCAGGTTTATATTGTTTTCAATTACTTGCTTCGAGATACATGGCTAGTAAATGGCAAAAGCAGGGCTAGAGCCTAAGCCTTCCTGTTCCTACTTTAGTTCTCTTTATACAGGATCTTTCATTAATAGAAGTGGCAAGTAATCCTTCTATCCAAAAATAGGTTCTGATGGGGAACCTGGGTGGTTTAGTCGATTAAGTGTCTGCCTCCGGCTAAGGTCATGATCCCAGAGTCCTGGGATCAAGCCCCACATAGGGTTTCCTGCTCAGCAGAAAGCCTGCTACTCCCTCACCCTGTGCCTGCCAATCTGCCTACTTGTGCTCTCTCTCTCTCTCTCTCTCTGTGTCAAATAAATAAATAAATAATCTTAAAAAAAAAAAAAAAACTCAAAAAACCCTCAAAAATAGGTTCTGATAAACAAATTTGGGACAATAGATTTTTCTTTCTCTAGCTGGTAGCAATAAATTAACATGAAATGAGGTTTCTCCCTTGCCAGAATAAAGGTATATAAAGTCCTTAGAATAGTACATGTGATATATTTAGTGTTTGCAATTATTATTATTCTGGGACGGTGTCCCTTGTTACCTCAGATATCAAAATACTGTTGGGTTAAAGGATAGGTGAGATTGTTAAGCATGTTTTATTAAACATAGAAATGTTATATCCATCATATAGAGAAAGGTGGTGTTTTATTTGTGATGTCAATTCATCATCAAAACCTGTGATCTTTTTCTAATAATTAGAAGTTAATTTAATATTAGCGCTTGGCTTTGGACATCTTAAGTTTGTAAACTGGAACCTAGATATCGAACTGTTCTGCTTTTGAAAAATCCTTTTTTATAACTATTTCCATCTCTACACAGATTCACCAGGCATGCAAATTAATCTGCAGGAAATGCAAACGCCACGTGACTGATCTAACAGGGCAAGTGGTCCAGGAAGGAACCAGGCGCTACAGACTCTGTAATGAGTGCCTCGCTGAAGTGGGCATAGACAGCCTCCCCATTGATCTGGACGCCGAACAGCATCTTATGTCCCCATCAGATGGAGATAAAGATTCCAGATGGCACTTGAGTGAAGACGAGAACAGATCGTACGTGGAGATCGTAGAGGATGGGTCTGCTGATCTGGTCATACAACAGGTTGACGATAGTGAAGAAGAAGAAGAGAAGGAAATAAAGCCTAACATTAGGTAGCTAACATGCGAACCAACAGCGCTGTCATGTCTGCAACTTACGCTGACTTCCTGTATCTCTCTCTTTCCGTGGTCAGAGTCTGGCTCACAAAGGCATCAGACTGACATTAAGGTGATGGCCTAATAGAACTTGCATGCTTTCCGAACAGGTCATGGTACCCATTCTGAACTTTGTTGCCCTAAAATGTGTTGCTGCACTGGAAAGAAAGACCTAGCTTGAGTTGGCATGATGGACGAACAATTAATCTTCTTCCTTTTATTACAGAGATACATTTTTTTCTTTTAATATTGAAAGATCTACTTAGCAAACTTTTCTCAAAGAAAATATTTTAAATAAATTTACCACAACCAAACTTTATGTAAGATAATTTCAAGGTGTTTCAAAAACACAAACTACCAATATTCAACCAAGGAAGAGCACATTTAAGGGTCTGGCACCCTTACCTGACTGAATTATAAGTCTTTCTATTAATTTCAGATCTAATTTAATTTCAGATCTAAAACAACCTTTCAGTATCCCAATATCCTAGATATTGTTTTAGGATTATGGCAGATGACAAATCTAAAATGTGTGAAACCGTTCATAGTTGAATTTTTTGTCATTAAGGTAAAGATGACTCTTGTGTAGTCAGTATTGTTTAAAAAACAAAAACCTAAAACAGAGGAAGACCAGAGATTACATACAGACATCATCTTCTAAAGCAGGAAACAAATACTGCCTAAAAGTTAAGGTAGTTTGTGAAGATCTGTCAGTATAATTCTCTTCCTCTCTAAAGGAAAACGAGCAAACAAACAAAAAACCAAAAAATGATGAACAAGAAAATTAGAGGTTACAAGTTCTTAAGAGTAATTTCTAACATTTATTGTTCTGCTATATTATTTCTAAAGTGCTCTCTCACACATTTTCTCACTTAATCAGCAAGGGAGATATTACTGTCTCAAATTTACAAGTGAGGAGGTTAATCAGAAAGTTGAAGGGTGGGACTGGTGATGGACAGGTCTTGATTTTAAACAGCCTTCTTTCAACTGTCCCCATATTGTCTCCTAAAATGGTGAAAACTTGAAGTCAAACCTCACCAATCTGCAGTAATCAGAAAAAAAGCCTATTAGAATTAGAAAGTACGAAAGAACTTAATAAGCTTCAACAACACATAATAACTTGGACAAGAGTTATCCAAGAGTGCTCAGTGATGTCCCTCCAGTGTCTACTGACATGTTTTTAATGTCAAGTTATTTATATGTAAATGTTATATATAACACTCTTTGAACAAGTTATTTCTTACGTGCTTTAAGCATTTTTCTTATCTTGTTTATATCATTTTTCAAAACAAACTTTTCTCCTAGGGCATAAAGTTGTGTTTAAACCCCACCCCTGTAAGGGGTGCCTGGCTGCAACTCTTATCTTGGGAGTTGTTAAGTTTGAACCCAACTTGGGTATAGAGATTACAAAAAAAACAAAAAACAAAAAACAAAACTGTAAAATAAAATATACTCCTCCCCTTTATGAATTATGAAACATTCTAAAAGTACAGTTCAATCAGAGAAGCATTGTTTTAGTTCTGAAGTTAAAATCTGAATCCTGGAAAAACCGACTTACTGAAGGTTGCTTCGAATTATTACACTTAAGCTTGATATAATTTAATTTTGATAGAGGCTCCATGTATTATACCGTATTTCTAAATGTCATGATGTCCCTCAAAATGATACTTTCCATTTTATTTTTTCTCTGAATTACTGATTGTCCTTGATACTGACTGGAGGGCTAAAATGGTTAATTTCTAAAACCTTTCTTACAAATAGATGAGTAACCATTTGTTTTTGTTTTATGGTACTTAATGCTGAGACCTTTCCAAGATTCCCCTGATGGTAAATTTCCAGTTGCTTCAAAACTGGATGGCACGCACCAAGTTCACTGTTCTCCCAACATGACTGGTCCTGAATCAGGAGTCTTCACAATTAAGTTGTATCCAAATGAGGGAGGAAAGCACTTGTTATTCCTTAATCTCACCAAATGGTAACATCTTCTAAAATTGTTATCTAGTGTTTAGTCCTTGGAGCCAATAGGAAAAATGAGTGATTGGAGCTTTATTCATGAGAATGAAGTAGTGCATGTATTAGGCTCTAACGCACTTTAGTCTGTGATCTAAATGTTCTCTTACGCTTCTGCATGCAAACATCAGCATGGATGTCAGCCAAGTCCACGGAACACACTGCCACCAGCACCTGTACAGCCTTACCTGAAATAATGCTTTCTCGTTGTTTATAACAAGCATCAAGCTCTCCCACAAAACAGCTATCAAGTTCATCAGACTAGACAGCGTATCTGTTCTACCATTTTAGTATCATAAAAGAAGAACATTTGTGACATTTGTAAGCTGTAAATAATAACTCCAGTTATCATATCATTTGTATCTAAGACATTAGAGACCGATTCTTTCCTAGAGTGAGACTGTCCATTAATGGTTTCTGCGAAAACAAAATTCTTTGGCTTTTAAATGTGGGAAAATGTTACATGGGGGTATAATCTGTTAATATAAGCTTTATTTATGCCACGGATTTTTTTTTAATATTAGCAAAATAGTGGGAGTTCGTTAGAACAAAGTTTGCTCTTACAGTAATGCTGCTTATCAGCTTCTGAACGCCCTTCTAACCCTGGTCCTCAGGAGTGTGTGGTGATGGGAAGACGTTTTGCAAAATAAAACAACATTGCAATCATGCCTAGCAGCTGCAGAAAACAAAAAGAACAAGATCACTGAAGAGGTTTTTTTGCCCAAGAAACCTTTCTTCAAAAGAATGGTTTCAGGGAAAAGCTCACCATTTAAGGGAGAAACTCTAAAATCAGAGCTACTCTAGTTATAGCCTCCAATGAGCTTCACCAGACACCTCTGCAGAGCTCAGGAAGGCAGCACTGAAAACCTTGGAGCCGGGGAGCTTTTTGAATTCCCTTTGAGCACTGGGCTCTCGATTCATTACCTCTATTACTGTGCTTATAACCTGGTAATCAGAGGGTCTCCTAGAGGAGCAGATCACATCTGTAGTCTATACAATGATCATTCTATAGTTATCTTGTCTCAAGACTTTTTCGAAAAACATATTTTTCGAGTAATGGAATCAAAACATAGTAACTGCTTTTATGCTACCAAGTTACTGCTTAATGGATGAAGAAAGTTTGGTGTGTCAGTTACTTTAGAGCTCAGAACTGAATTCATCAGAGTTTTTTTGCAAAGTCATGCTAAGATACATTGAAATTTCCACTCGTATTGGATATATATATATATATATCCTAAATTAATTAATACTGTGGAAATTTAATACTATGAAAAATCACTAAAAGCAATATAGTATAAGATGTATTTAACTGGGAAGGGTGATAATAGGTACTGGAGGACCAAACTTTAGATTATAAATGGAAAGTTCTATGTTATTTTATATTAGAGTGGATCAGTATTACTATTTATCATTTATATAGCATTTTATATTTGCAAAGTATTTAATAATTTTTATGTTATTCTTTACATATCTATGAAATAGGACAGTTATCTCACATGACAGGTAAAGAAACTGAGGCACAGAATGGTAAAGCAACCTCCCTAAGGCAACCCAGTGAAATAATGGCAAATATAGGAATTAGGATGGTCAGATTTTCTGAGTCCTAGAATATCAGCTGAATTCACTGAGGTGTGTTGTGTGTTACCCTATTTTATAAGATGCCTTTATACAAATAATAGTCAATTGTCTTCAAGTTGACGTCATTGTATGTGGATAAATCCTATACAGAATAAATATTATGTAAAGGATATGACTTTAGTTATAAGAGTTTTAATGATAAAATTCAGGTTATCACAGAAACAGCACTATTTAGCCAGCGACTTTATATATTGTGAAGTATAATTAATGTTTTATTTTGATGTCGGAGTTCCTTAACTATTCATGCTAACAGAGCCATGAATAGACCAGAAAAGTGAAATCCACAGAGGATCTATCAACTTCACCTTCTACATGTTAGTCTTTCCCCAGAATTTGTATTCATGCCAACAATAGGTCAAATATATTAATAAGCAATAAACCACACACCAGAGAACCCAGCGGCCTCTTAACTTTTCATGGCTTTTTCATACTGAAATAGCATGATATACACTTTTCTCCATCTTTTTTTTTCCCCCACACCCGTTTCAAAAGCCATTGGAAACTTACCACCTTTAGATTGGAAACCAGTGACCAAGGTAATGCCAGTCACCTCTACCTTTGGTCTTGATTAGATCACTTACAAACATTATTAAATGGAATACAACTTATAAAGGATATCTAAGAATTTATTATACTTTGCTCCTTCAGATTTCTAGATACATGAATTCTTTATATAGTTCTTTGATTTTTCCTATTGGGAAAATCTTTTAATTCCTTGTTGATATTATTTACAACTGCTTAGTTTCTTCATTAAAGAGTAACTTATTTTCATTCAGAGGAAACTGGAACATTTCTGCCCAGACCATAGTTCTCAGCCTTGGCTGCACATTAGAATCACTTGTGGAGCTTTTAAAAATACAGATGCCTTGGGGTGCCTGGGTGGCTCAGTTGGTTGGGTGGCTGCCTTAGCCTGGGTCATGATCCCAGAGTCCTAGTATGGCTCCCCTGGTCAGGCTCCCTGCTGGGTGGGTGAGTCTGCTTCCCCTTCTCCCTCTGCCCCTCCCCCTCTCATGTTCACTCTCTCTATAAAATAAATAAAAATACAGATGCCTAGGCAAATCACAATCTTTGGCAGATGGGGCCTGGATGAAGTATTTTTTAAAAACCTTCCCAATGTCTTTTGTGCAAAACACGTCCTCTCTTCAAGGTTTCCCTCTGTCTTCCTCATACAGATGCTATGAGGGGCATTCGGACCATTTGACCTTCCAGTTTACTGGTCCTCAACCTTAGGAACATATTAATTTTTGTGAAATGTCAAGATACTGTATATGTTCCCTTATTTAAAGTTTTTATTGGGATAAATAATGACACTAAATTATTGGGTAGTCTTAAATAGCCCATTTTTACTTTGGGATGCATTTGGATTTTACTTGAGTATGGGTATTGCATCCTGGGAATTCACACAGAACTTCACATTACTAAGACCTGCATCAGGAATAGGTGGCTGAAATATTATATCCTGAAATTTTACAAGCTTTAATGTTTCTTTGTTTTTATTTTTTTTTTTTATTTATTTATTTGACAGACAGATTACAAGTAGGCAGAGAGGCAGGCAGAGAGAGACAGGAGGAGGAGGCAGGCTCCCTGCTGAGCAGAGAGCCGGATTCGGGACTCGATCCCAGGACCCTGAGATCATGACCTGAGCCGAAGGCAGAGGCTTTAACCACTGAGCCACCCAGGCACCCCTGTTTCTTTGTTTTTATTTTTTTATTTTTTTTATTTTTTATTTTTTAAAGATTTTATTTATTTATTTGACAGACAGAGATCACAAGTAGGCAGAGAGGCAGGCAGAGAGAGAGAGAGGGAAGCAGGCTCCCTGCTGAGCAGAGAGCCCGATGCGGGGCTCGATCCCAGGCCCCTGGGATCATGACCTGAGCCGAAGGCAGAGGCTTTAACCCACTGAGCCACCCAGGTGCCCCTCTTTGTTTTTAAAGAAGGAACCAGAACACACTCTAAGCACTATGGAACTTCATTGCCACACATTCGAATTCCATCTATGAATTGAGTTAAATCATTTTTTATTCAAGTTAAATCATATGGGAGAGGTAGGACTCCATACTAAGATGTGTTATTTAAAGAAGGTGGAGGACAAATTTGGAAATAAAAGTAAATTTCTTCCAAGTTTTGCCATTAAAAAACTTTTTTTTTTTTTTTTTTTTTAAATGAAGTGCCTTTGAGTAGAGTACCATCCTCATTCCCACCTTCAAGGTTGGGCTTGCAATTCAAACAGGATAGGCCTACCCCTTAGGCAGTATTGTACACACACAAACATTCCCCAGCTTAGTCTACAAAAAAGTTTCACCCAGTAGCAAAGTGGCACTTTTCTTGCATAGTTCAAAAAGACTAAATGCTGAAATTAAATAAAAATAGATAATGTGCTTTTGTTGGGTATTTGAGTTGACTTAAAACTTTTTTTTAATCTCTGGAGGAAAAAATTCCACGAGGAACACAGCAGTGGAAAGCGGCGCCTCTGAGCACTGGCACTTAGACGCTCCAGTATTAGCCCCCCTATAGCCATCTGCGACATTTATTTGAGCTCAGGTGGGTGACCCGCATGGCTTTCTCTCTTCTTTTCAGGAAAGACTACAGGTAGCAGTGAGTAGTAGGAAACTCCCTTTTCCTTTTCAGTCCTGTTTCCCCCCAAAACTACTTCTCCTGGGGGCGCCTGGGTGGCTCAGTGGGTTGAGCCTCTGCCTTCAGCTCAGGCCATGATCTCAGGGTCTTGGGATCGAGCCCCGCATGTGGCTCTCTGCTCAGCGGGAAGCCTGCTTCCCCCCTCTCTCTGCCTGTCTCTCTGCCTACTTGTGATCTCTGTCTGTCAAATAAATAAATAAATAAATAAAATCTTAAAAAACAAACTACTTTTCCTGGAAAGTAGACCACATCTTGACCCCGAGAGAGGCCCCGACCTACCAGACACCCCAAGGCTAGATTCTGGGGGGAGAGGGAGGACAGAAAAGTCTGCCGTGCAAAGTGGGTGCCCAACTGAAGAGCCCACATTTGCCGAGTGTCTAACTGGATCCCAGTCCTCTGAGGTAGGCATTCCCGCCGGACCCATTTGGTGCCTGCAGTCCTGGTGAGGACCCAGAGGGGGTCCTAGGGAACCAGCCAAGAGGGTCCCTGGCTACTCCCAATCTAGAAATCTAACTGGAGGCAGCAGGAGGTGGAAGAGTTTATTGAAGCTGTAGAGAGAATGCAGGCACAAAGTGTCTGGGAGACTCAGGAGAGGAGAGAGTCCTGGTCTTGGCTTGGGGTCTGGTGTCGGGTCCTCGCAGGCATCCGCGAACCCTGGAACAAAGACGAGGGTCCAGGTGTTACTCCTTAGAGCCAGGGGTCTTGGAGCCGTGCAGCGCCAGTGGGGCTTCCGCGGGCCATTCGCCCCTGCTCCTTCCTTACACGGTGTCTGTTTTAAGGAACTCATTCATTCTTGCCCATTGCAAGGCGCACATACGCTATCTGCATGACAAGGCGTGTGTAAAGTGGGGGTGCGGGTCTTGGCAAGAACAGAGCCAGGAAAAGGAACAATAGATTTTATAGAGTGCTTCAGTGTCCCATCAGAGGAGGAAACAGGCTTGAGAAGAATGACCCCGGAGCCACCCTGACAGACGGCCGGGCAGGGATTTGAGTCCATGCGGTAGGACACCCCCAGGTGCCTCAAATCATGGCCAGGCCAGGGACAGCTAGCCTATTTTATCCCGACTTCCGGCTACCATACTGCGGTGTCTGCGACAGAACGCTTCACTGCGTCTGCGTCCCCGACCCTCACACCCAAGCAGCGGACACCCCCACACAGCAGAGCCCGAGGCGCCTTGCCAGCCTCGGGGTTGGAGAGGCGGGCCTTGGCGGCCAATGAGAGTCTCAGGCGCTCCCGGGCGTCCGGACTCCAGCCAATAGAAGCCGGGCAATGACGCCTGGGGCGGGGCCAGGACCCACTGCTGGCCAGACCTCCTGCCACTCCAGAACGTCCCGCGGGTCAGACTCCGCCCGGACCCTGCTGCGGTGCTCAAGTTTATCCAGCGAGCCTGTCCTTTCTCCTTTCTTTCTTTCTTTGCTCCTCTTCCCTACTCAACCCCTGCTTTCTTTTTAGGAGGTCCAGCTCTTTTAAGAGAGACACTGAGTTGGGTGCCTGGGTGGCTCAGTGGGTTAGGCCTCTGCCTTGGGCCAGCTGGGGTCCTGATCCCAGAGTCTTGGGATCAAGGCCCTCACCCATTGGGCTCTCTGCTCAGCAGGGCCTGCTTCCTCCTCTCTCTCTCTGCCCGCCGCTCTGCCTACTTGTGATCTCTGTCTGTCAAATAAATAAATAAAAATCTTTAAAAAGAAACAAACGAACACTGAGCAACAAACGTTTAAACATGCCAGCCCTGTGAGGTAGGGCTATTATGGCAGATGAAGAAAAAGCCTTAGAGTGAAAAGACTTGGCCAAGACCAGAACTGGGAAGTTTCCGGAAGGAAGCTGGAAGCAGAGCTTCACGTTCCTATTTTTTTTTTTTTTTTTAAAGATTTTATTTATTTGACAGAGAGAGAATAGGCAGAGATGCAGGCAGAGAGAGAGAGAGAGGAGGAAGCAGGCTCCCCACCGAGCAGAGAGCCCCATGCGGGCCCGATCCCAGGACCCTGGGCTCATGACCCCAGCCGAAGGCAGAGGCTTTAACCCACTGAGCCACCCAGGTGCCCCTGTTCCTACTTTTATGTAAATATTGCAAGGTTAGGCATTTAAAATGACTTAGAGAACCCCTGTCACGTGCAAGGCAGAGGAATGAAATGAAATGAGCAGAAGAACTTTACATTTCACGTGGGGAGACCTACCTATGGCCAATAATGATGTGACTGAGGTAGAAAGTACCAAGGGCTAGAAGCACATCCATTTGTTCATCCAACAGATATCTTAATATCTACAATTTGCAGCCACTTCCAAGCACACAGATTCCTAGATGGAATTTAGACAAATAATTTAGGGGGGGTAGAATCACGTTTATTTTGTTTTTACACACAAAAATGAATATATATAACAAAAATCTTCATTCATCCCAACATACAAATAACATCTGCTGATTTAAAAAGAAAAGATGATTTTGAGCGATGCCTCGAATGGAAAGGACATCTAACTAAGAGACACAAGAAAAAAAGGGGATTGATCAACATAACTAAGGAATGAGTGCAGGGAATGGAAGTGTAAGAGGAACCCAAGACAGCTGTAGTCTGGGGAGGGGGAGGCCAAGGGCTCTATACATAGAAATAAGGAATATGGAATTTGCATATGAAAACATGACATTAAGGATCTCCTCCTAAGGAGCATGGCGCCAGGAGCTTTGGAATCCAGGAAGACTTGGATTAAGTGTCACTGAAACAGACCACTGAAGATAGAAAGTTCAAATAAGGTACATATTATAACCAGAAGCCAGTTCCCTTCCTTAAGGAACAACTTAAAAGAGGAGTTGTGACTTCATATAATGACTTAAGGAGCTTTATGCAGCAATGTATCCAAATACTTAGAACATGGTGTAAGTATTTCTTTGGAATGGAGGGAACCCAGTAAAGCTGGGAACAAGCAGGTGGGATGAGTCCAAATAGCTTCTGAAAGGTAAATTTCCAGCCATTTTGGAAAAGGACAGGATTGGGACATCTGGATGGGGACGTCTAGATTGCTCAGTCGTCTGCTTTTGGCTCAGGTCCTGATCCCAGGGTCCTGGGATCAAGTCCTACATCAGGCTCCCTGCTCAGTGGGAAGCCTGGTTCTCCCTCTCCCTCTGCTCCTCCCCCTGCTTGTGTTCCCTCTCAGCTGTCTCTGTCAAATAAATAAGCAAAATCTTTAAAAAAAAAAAAAAAAAAAAAGAGAGAGAGAGAGAGAGAAAGAAAAGAAAAAGGACAGGATTGGTGGGTAAGAATCTGGGCAACAGAATAGACAGATCTAAAGAACAGAAAGTAGTTTAATGGTTGCCTAGGGGTGGGAGGTGGGGACTGAGTGCTTAAGACGGTAGCAGGTTTCTTCTGGAGGCGAAAATGTTTTAAAATTGATAGTGATGATGGTTGCAGAACTGTGAAAATACACTAAAAACCATTGACATGTACATTTTCAGTGAGTGAATTGTATGGTATATGAATTACATCTCACTGAAGTTGTTATAAAAACAATTAAGGTAAAAAGTCAAAGAACTGGTGAGTTATGTGAACTTAGCTGGTGGTTGATGGCAGGCTGCTCTGGTCCCAAGAGGGCTCTGAAGGGGCCAGGGGAACCAAGATAAAGGCAGAGAGAAAGTTGCCCAAACTTCTTCATCTCCCTTCTCATTACACCCTTGAATGTACCTACTGTGAGCTACAAGGAGATCAGGAAGGGACAAAGGGGTGGGAGCTCCTTAGAAGGGCAACGGGTTTGGCATCTAGAGATGGGCGCAGTTGATGAGGGTTTGGGCTCAGGTCAAGATGGATGCTCAACTCCCATGTGGAAGAAAGAAAACTAGATTAAACAGGAAAAACTTGGAGCAGAGAAGCCGGAAAGGAAAAGAAGTCTAAACGGAAGAGGGAAGAAGTAGAAAGAAGCGGCTTTTTTGCCGTTCTTAATAAACACAGACCTTAGCAGAACAGCACTGGCCAGCAAGGTTGTCTCTCGGCTGGCTGCAGCCCCTACCCGAACACTGTGGACATTTTTTTTTTAATAAGGAGAAAGAGTAAGGGAGCTGTTAGCATTTATGCTTGTCAAAGTAATACTAGCCTTTACCCCTCACTGATAGAGCATTTACTATGTGGCCTGTGCCGTCCTAAGAGCTTCATGTGTATACATTTATTTAATCCTCTCCACAATGCTACAAGTACTATCATCATCACTTAAAATGAAGAAATTAAGGCACAGAGTGGTAAAGGAATGTTTCCAAAGTGGACAGTTAATAAATGGCAGAACCAGGACTTGACCCCAGTGATATGGCTCATTTGTGCTCTTAACCACTACACACCCCAAGTCCTCAAAATAATGTTAGCACAGTTGTTTAAATTCCACAGCTCCAAGTTTCATTCCAAAGTGACTCCTTTTTCTTCATTTACAAAAGAAGGTTCTTAACTAGCATAGCAATGCCGGAGCGCTGCGGCCTGGTCTGACAGTCGTTGCCCTCCCCATTTCAGAGTTGAGGAGACTAAGCCTCAGAGAGGTTGAGGAAATTTCCCAGAGTCCAATAGTTCATGAATGACAGGGTCAGCATTGGAATCCAACTCTAACGTACTCACCATTTATATTTGGAAGCAGTTTAAAAAACACACATCGGTTGGGGGAGCGCCTGGGTGGCTCAATGGGTTAAGCCTCTGCCTTCAGATCAGGTCATGATCTCGGGGTCCTGGGATCAAGCCCCGCATCGGGCTCTCTGCTCAGTGGGGAGCCTGCTTCCCCCTCTCTCCCTGCCTGCCTCTCTGCCTACTTGTGATCTCTGTCAAATAGATAAATAAAATCTTTAAAAAAATAAAAATTAAAATAAAATAAAATAAAAATAAAAAACACACATCGGGGAGCCTGGATGGCTCAGTCAGTTAAGCATCAGACTCTTGATCTCAGCTGAGCTCTTGATCTCAGGGTTGTGAGTTCAAGCCCCACATGGAGCCTACTTCAAAACAAACAGACAAACACCACACACACAGAGTTGTGTATTTATTTGGCAGTGGGAAGAAACAACAGAAATCCACTATTCTTTATTGTCTTGTCCTATAAAACTAATGTTTCTACAGTTCAAGTGTTTCTGGGGCACCTGGGTGGCTCAGCTGGTTAAGTGTCCAACTCTTGGTTTTGGTTCAGGTCATAATCTCAGCGTCGTGAGATCCAGTCCTGTGTTAGGCCCCATGCTCAGCACAGAGTCTGCTTGTCCCTGCCTACCCCTCTGCTCCTCCCCCTGCCTCAAATAAGTAAATCTTTTAAAAAAAAATGTTTTTGCTAAATAGCATTAGCTTTTGAACTTTTTTTAAAAAAAGATTTTATTTATTTGAAAGAGAGAGAGAGAGATCACAAGTAGGCAGAGAGGCAGGCAGAGAGAGAGGGGGAAGCAGGCTCCCCACTGAGCAGAGAACCTGATTCGGGGCTCGGTCCCAGAACCCTGGGATCATGACCTGAGCCGAAGGCAGAGGCTTTATTTAACCCACTGAGCCACCCAGGCGCCCTAGCTTTTGAACTTTTAGAGTGTCAAAGAAAATGGCACAATCTTTGTCAGTCATTCTCTTTTGAGTTGTATCTTACAAATATCACCCAATATATATACACAGTGGAATACTATGCAGCTGTCAAGAGAAACAAAATCTTGCCACTTGCAATGACGTGGATGGAACTAGAGGGTATTACGCTAAGCAAAATAAGTCAATCAGAGAAAGACAATTATGATATGATCTCTCTGATATGAGGCATTTGAGAGGCAGGGCAGGGGGTCGTCGGGGGTAGGTAGGGAAAAAATGAAACAAGATGGGATCAGGAGGGAGACAAACTATTACTCTTCATCTCATGAAACAAACAGGGCTGCTGGGGGGTAGGGGGTTAGGGGTAGAGTGGTTGGGTTATGGACATTGGGGAGGATATGTGCTATGGTTAGTGCTGTGAAATGTGTAAGCCTGATTGATTCACAGATCTGTACCCCTGGAGCTAATAACACATTATATGTTTAAAAAAAACAACAACAACAACAAAGATCACCCAAACATGAAGTGTTTCCTTACATATAAAACATAATAGCTGCTATACTAACCTCACAGGATTTTTACCTGGATCAAAAGAACAACAGAACATAAATGTCATTTGTTACATATTAAAGGATGTTTTATGAAGACAATGAACAAAGTCTCATATCTGCCCCTTAACAGCCAGGTAGTTTTAGGTGTTCCTAATTTCCATATTCATAAAATGCAGGATAAATGCACTACATATAGAAATACTGGAAAGACAAAGAAGAAATAAATACTGGAAGGACAAATGGGCAACACACTGAAAGCAATTGGGAAGTAGTTTGTACCGTTGAACCCAGGATATGCGTTTACGACAAAAGGACTATGTTGGCCTTTTTTCTAAGAGTACTTTCTTGTATGTTTGGAATTTGACATTGTTCATTTTATAGGTCGCAAAATAAAAACTATTCACAGTACATTTGATGGGAAACATTGACAAAGTACTATAGTCACTAAATTCTGTGGATGTTTGCTCTGGAAGGAGCTTTTGGAGGATATGTTTTCCAGTTTTCTGGTTTCTTAGATGAAGAAATAACTCTCAATTTGGAAATTCTCAAGCCTTCTGAAGCTCAGACTTCAGAAATGGGGAGGGAGGCAGAACTCTAGTTCACTTGGTGCACATGCCCCACTAAATTGCTCTTTTCCCACACTTTTTGAACATTCTCTTCCAAAGACCAAGTGGTAATAGCAAGATAGAGAATTGGTAAGAGTGGTCATAGGGACACATAACCACTTACCCCACTTGGAGGGAGAGGCACCAATGAGAAAAGGTCACCTTGTCATGATGACTTTCCTGGAAAGCCACTGCCATCATGGGACACGCTGCCATACTAATGACAAAGGTCGTCTGATTGGAGTGAATGAGAAGATGCTGATGGTGTGATTTGGACCTTTTAGGTTAAAAAACCAAAAACTGTTCCAGTAACAGAAAACTTCTCGTTCTCAGCTCAGTTGTTTATAATTCAGTATTACAGGATCACAGAAACTTAGAACGGAAAGGAATTAAGGAATCACTAGCACTCCTAAATAGATGAGGAAGTAGGTCCAAGGACTACTTGGACTACAAGGACAGAGTGAGGACTAAGAAGCTTGCAACGTGTGCTCTTGTAGATCTGCTCAAGGAGCTGAACTGCAGGCTCTGCCTGAACTGATGTAGCTCCAAGATGCTTACTTAGCCCAGGGCCCGTTAGGTAGTGACTGGCCATCTATGCCACATGGGAGCACTCCTTCTATTCAGAGGGACAAGGCTAGCAAACACTTATTATAAAATTAAGACGACAGATCTTTAAACCTAACTAGGGACATGTAGTTTAAAGACTGTGAAGGTTGGAATGGTTAGGGAAGCTTCGAGAAAATGTGACTTGAGCTGTGCTTTAAAGCAGAGCTTTCTGACCAGCTTTCTGACCTGTGGACAAGATTCGGCCAACCCACAACTTGTTTGTACTCCACTGTGATGACCCATAGTAGTCATGACCCATTAGTTTTTTTCCCCTAGCTCAGGAGCCTTCATATAAAAATCCCAATTTTGTATTATCATGTAAACTGCAACACACTAGGCCTATATTCACATTAGCAATAAGGGCAAGAGTTGAGAGGCAGCTGTCCCCTTAGCCACCGCATAAATGCTCAGCTAAATACCCACGGTTTGTACTCATTACCACTCTGACTCCTTGGGCAGTGAATGTGCTCTTCATGTTTTGGGAAATGGGAAAGATAGCCCACATAGGAGAATAAGACACAAAAGTGAAGATGAGTGCTTATATATGCTTATAGGGTGGGGGAATTGCTTTGCAAAGGGGAAAATGTGTTCCCCAGACCAAGACACATACCTGAAACTAGCAGAAGAGTCTGGTGAGAACCTGGTGCCACCATCTCAATAAATAAAAGTAAAGCGTGAGCTGCTGCTAGGTCAAGAATGCCGACTTCACATACAGAGGACAATATACTCATTTTCCTTCTACTCAGTATCTTTGTTTTGGCATATTTAAAAACACAAACATTTTATTTTTTAAAAAAGATTTTATTTGTCAGAGAGCAAGAGAAAGCACAAGCAGGGGGAGCGGCAGGCAGAGGGAGAAGCAGGCTCCCTGCTGAGCAAGGAACCCAATCCTGGACTCAATCCCAGGATCCTGAGATCGCGACCTGAGCCGAAGGCAGCCGGTTAACCGACTGAGCCACCCAGGTGTCCCCAAAACACAAACATTTTAAAATTCACATAAAATTGTTACAAACGATATGTTTATTATCAATTTAAAGAAATATAATTTTATCTCATAATTACAACTGACTTGCTTTTACTGAACCCCATTACATAGCACTGGTGGTTAAGAGGCGTAGCTACTCTTTTTCTCCTGGTCAAGTTTGTACCCTGCATGGCTTAATATATCCCAGGAGCTCCTCCTACCCTGGATTCAGCTCTTCCACCAGACTCACTGTATCCCATCACTCATTTTCACAATCGACACTCCAAATAGCCCATGATGTTCAAAGGAGTCCATGAAAAAAAGACAGCCCCACGCCAGCCTAGAAATTCATCCTAACAAAAGGTAAAGAAGTTCTTCTAGACAGTTTCTGCTTGGAGGACCACAATTCAAATTTACAAAATATGCCTAACAATAAAGAAGGTCAAGAAGCAGTACCCCAGCGAGCCTGCTCTGTATTATTTGAAGCTACTATTCAGACCATGGTTCTTGGCCTAGTTCCCATTACCTCTACTTTCTGTTAAATACGGAGACAAAAAATACTACAGTGCTCAGAACACTTAGGAAGCTCACAGACAATCTCTTCCTCTTAGGTCAAGTTTAGCGTGCTATAATGATATTTGGCACCACCCAGTGGCAATCTTTTCTCATCGATGTATGAATAACAGCTCTGCAAACTTGTGGCAACAAAGAATACCCCAATCAAAGAACAGAGAATAGAATAACACAGCAAATGAAACAAAAACAGTTTCATTTTTTTAAAAGTTACCTCCTTTGAAAGGTTCAGATCATTTTAACACGGTTTTCCCACAATGAAGAACTTAATTTTAAAAAATTATTTTTTTCTCTAAAATATAAATATAAATATATTTATAGAGAGAGAGAGCAGCTTTTTTTTTTTTTAAGATTTTATTTATCTGACAGACAGAGAGAGAGAGCACAAGCAGGAAGAGTGGCAGGCAGAGGAAGAGAGAAAAGCAGGCCCCCCACCAAGCAAGGAGCCCAATGCAGGACTCGATCCCAGGACCCCAGGATCATGATGTGAGCCGACGGCAGATGCTTAATGACTGAGCCACCGAGGCGTCCCTACACAGAGCAGCTTTAATATAAAATTACCTGTGAGAAGGGCGGGCCTGTTTGCAAGGGTGTTTAAATTTTCTTATGGGAAAACAGTAAAGTGTACACAACATTAGTGTTTTAAAAATGTGAGAGAGAGAGAGACTCAGAGCTCTTTCTAGGTAAGTCTCCCAATTTTTAAACTATAATTATTTCTAATAAGAAAAACCAAGTGGAATACAGGATGGCTCTGTCCCGCAGAATGTAAAACACAAGCTCTCAATGCGTATATAGAAGATGTGTGTGTCAGGGGCACCTGGGTGGCTTAGTCGGTTGAGCATCCGACAAGTCTGAATAGCTGGGTAACACGGACCAAGGCTGCACCTTGCTGTCCCACTTCTGACTTTAAGTTAAAAGTTCCATTCGTAGGGCGCCTGGGTGGCTCATCGGTTAAGCGTCTGCCTTTGGCTCAGGTCATGATCTGGGGGTCCTAGGAGAGCCTGCTTCTCCCCCATCTCTGCTGATCTCCCGCTTCTGTTCTCACTCACTCTCTGACAAATAAAGAAAATCTTTTTTAAAAACTTCTGTTCTGGGCGCCTGGGTGGCTCAGTCGGTTAAGCGACTGCCTTCAGCTCAGGTCATGATCCCAGAGTCCTGGGATCGAGTCCCGCATCGGGCTCCCAACTCCACGGGGAGTCTGCTTCTCCCTCTTACCTTCTCCTCGCTCATGCTCTCTCTCACTGTCTCTCTCTCAAATAAATAAATAAAATCTTTAAAAAAAAAAAAAAAACAAACTTCTGTTCTGCAAATCTCCATATAGCAACAGATACTATAGAATTTATATCATGGGATCTTCTGAAAAGGAAGAGGAAAAAAACCAGTTCTTCGTAGAAGGGGGTTCGGTTTGTTTTGTTTTGTGTTTTGATATCTTAAATGTCAATGATCACAAAAACTTCTGGCTTCTCTTCATTATAGACCTGCATTGCTGAGTAGGTTATTGCCTTGACTTCAGTTCCCTAAAGCAGGGGTTAGAGAAAAAAAAACAAGAAAGAAAAAGTGAACATCAAAATCAGAATCATTAACTCTAATGACAACTGGCAGAAAGGCCAGATTTTACCATTATTCTGAAAACTAAAAACCCACAGGAGACACGCAGTTACTTGTGTAGCATTCTACACTCCTCCGGCAACAAAGCAACATGTGCCCAGGGGCAGTGAGCCGGCTGGACAGTGAAAGCTGCAGCTCCGACCTGGCTGTGTTTCCACCGGGCTCCTCGGACTGTCTGACCGCCCCACCACCCTGCTTTCAGTTTACCGAATGGCTTGAGTGGAGGAGCCCAAAGCTCTCCCACTGCCTGGCCCAGGGCTCCTCCTCAAGACCTGCTGCCTGCAGTGGCCTGGGCCCTAGGAACACAGACCCTTCTTTCCTCCCCCGCTGCCCACTCACTCTACATCGTGGGGTTCTCGCTCCCCATGTTTGATACCTGACAATCCCCCCTCCCCTGCCCCGGTTCAGAACCACAGGATGAGATGTCCTCTTAGTTCCTTCCTGTTCTAGAAAAGAAAACACAAGAATTCGGTGCAGCGCAAAATGTATCAGGCAATAGGTGACTGGCATCCTCTGGCTCTGCAGCACAAAGGAAATCTGAAGATTTCGCGGACAGATCTGAAAGGCACTGACCTGTGCTCTTCTTCCCTCTGCCATCATTACCTGGTGAGACCATAACCTAAACCCAATTCAAATTTCTGCCTCTGGCAGCACACACCGTGCTCACTGGTATCACCTGAAATCATGTCCACAGTCTACCATCTCTTGAGTCTATACTCACATGAGCTTTGCCTCCTGTTACAATGAACTGTCCGGCCCTGTTCCTATCAGAAGGCTGACCCTTAACCCTGGACATTCTATCCTCTATCGCTTTCCCAACTTAATGTCTTTGCTCTGAACTTACTCTCTCCCTCTCCAGCATGATCAATTTGCCCCAAGTTCCTATATCACTTCCACGGAGCCTACACTGGTGTTATAAAACCTCCTTGCTGAAACAAGACGAAACAAAAAAACTTTTCCCTTCCCTACCACATTCCCCTCTGGCTATTACTGTTCTAGCCATATGTTCCCCTTTTCTCAAACTCTGTCTCAATATACGGCCTCCACTTCCCTATCTCTCATTCATTCGCTCTCTGACCCACACATCTTTCCACTGATTCGTAAATCCATGGTCAATCGTCAAGCCTCAGCCCACTCAGTCTCTGAGCAATCTCAAGGGCATTAGATATCTGGCTTTGGGGCTCCCCTCTTCTTTGGCTCCCTCTTATGAGGCTCTCCTCCTTTCCTTTTTGGCTCCATCTTTTCCAAAGTTAGTGCCCCAGAGCTCAGTCTTCTCTATACTCTCTCTTTTTTTTTTTTTTTTTTAAAGATTTTATTTATTTATTTGACAGAGAGAGATCACAAGTAGACGGAGAGGCAGGCAGAGAGAGAGAGAGAGAGGGAAGCAGGCTCCCTGCCGAGCAGAGAGCCCGATGCGGGACTCGATCCCAGGACCCTGAGATCATGACCTGAGCCGAAGGCAGCGGCTCAACCCACTGAGCCACCCAGGCGCCCCTATACTCTCTCTCTTATCTACACCTCCCTCCTTGGTAATCTTATCTAGTCCTATGGCTATAAATATGATGGCTTCTAGACTGAGATTTCCAGATCTACCTATCTCCTGAACAAGTCATCCTACAGACAAGTGCCTGTTATGTGACATCTCCATTTAGATATCTAATATACACCTCAAACACAGTATGTTCAAAAGAAAGTTCCACTGTGTCTTGTGTATTATAATTCACATAGCCCCTCTCTTGGTTTCTCTTCTTTAAGGCTTCTCTCCCAAGGTTCCCTCACCAGGCTTCGTTTCATTATGTTGTGCTTGAAGAAATGGTACTGCAGCTCCTAGAAGCAACCAGGAGTCCTCAGTCATCCTCATCTAATTTAGGCCTCCTTGGCCTCAACACAGGAGTCAGCAAACTACAAATCATGGGCCAAATCCAGCCTGATACCTGGTTTCGTACAGCACCCCCACACTAAGAATGTTTTTTTTTTTTTTTTTTTGAAGTACTTATTATTTGACAGAGAGAGACACAGTGAGAGAGGGAACACAAGCAAGGCAAGGGGGAGACGGAGAAGCAGGGTTCCTGCTCAGCAGAGAGCCCAATGCGGGGCTCGATCCCAGGACTCTGGGATCGTGACAGGAGTCAAAGGCAGAAGCTTAACAACTGGGCCACCGAGGCACCCCAAGAATGGTTTTTATATTTCTAAATGGCTGGGGGGGAACCCACAAGAGAATATCTCATGACATTTGAAAATGATATGAAATTCAGATTTCAGCGTCCATGACGTTTATTGGACTACAACCACAGTCGTTCATGTCTGTGTTGTCCGTGGCGGCCGCAGTGTTACAACAGGGGAGCTGAATACTGCTCTTCTAGCACTCTTGTTCCACGAAGCTTCAAACATGATTCAGCCCTTTACAGAAAGCACGTATGCGCCTGCTCCTAGTCCTCCACACACATTGGATTGGGAGAGAGTAAAGCCATACTGGGTGGCAAATACAGAATGTGGAGATGCACAGAAAGTAGAAGGTGAGAACATCCAGTCCAACACCTTCATTAAAGGGAGAGACACCGAAGTTTGAAAAGGCAAAGGGACTTTGAAGTCTCACAAAAGTCTGGAACACATTGGGGAGGGTATGTGCTATGGTGAGTGCTGTGAAATGTGTAAACCTGGCGATTCACAGACCTGTACCCCTGGGGATAAAAATATATTATATGTTTAAAAAATAACAATAAAATTTAAATTAAAAAAAAAAAAAAAAGTCTGGAACAAACCTGACCCCAGAACTCAAGCACTGACTCCTAATCTACCAAGTCAGATGTATGAAGTCCCAGTGTTTAGACATAATAGGGTCAGAGACGTCTGAGGAAAACTTACGACTTTACACCAATTTATTTATTAGAACTTACTGAGGTTTACCATCATATACTGACTTTATGGTAAGGAAGTATAAAATGTTTTTAATGGTTGGATTTAAAAACATACCTGAGGGGCACCTGGGTGGCTCAGTGGGTTAAAACCTCTGTCTTCAGCTCAGGTCATGACCCCAGGGTCCTGGGATCGAGCCCCACATCGGGCTCTCTCCTCAGCGGGGAGCCTGCTTCCCCCCACCCCTCTCTACCTGCCTCTCTGCCTACTTCTGATCTCTGTCTGTCAAATAAATAAATAAATCTTTAAATAAATAAATAAATAAATAAATAAAATAAAAACATACCTGAGGGTGCTTGGACAATGAAAATTCTTCTCCCCACCTTGAGAAGGAAAATTAAAACATGATTAAGACTTCCAAGATTTAATATTTATTTATCCTTTACATACTTGAACATAAATCTTATAAATGTGGTTAAGATATGAGAAAGCCACAAGAGCTGGGAGGAGTAAGGAAGCTACAAATTTCAGTTTGATTGCCAGTAAACAGAGCTGCTGAGGGGCATATGTGCTACAGCTATTACAACAAGGTTGATGGTTGCCTTAAAAAAAAAAAAGTGTGGGGGCACCTGGGTGGCTCAGTCATTAAGCATCTGCCTTCGGCTTAGGTCATGATCCAAGGGTCCTGGGATGGAGCCCTGCACTGGGCTCCCTGCTTGTTAGGAAGCCTGCTTCTCCCTCTCCCATTTCCTCTGTTTGTGTTCCCTCTCTCACTGTGCTTCTCTCTATCAAATAAATAAAATCTTTAAAAAAAAAAAAAGAAAGAAAGAAAGAAAGAAAAGGAGGGGAAATAATAAAGACCTCATTTTACAAAGAAACACATCAAATTCGACATAAATTGGAAAAACAGACTTTATATAGAAATAACCTAAAAGATATCCTTAAGTGACTGAAGAGATTTGGGAAACACGAAGTCCAATCAAAGAGATCTAATCAAGTGTTTGCAATCTCTGGAAGGAAAAGTATAATTTGTTAATAGAAGGAACCACTTTGAACAGAGTCCAGGTGTGAGGATCTACGAGAAGGAAGCATCAGTGCTTCATGTCACCAAGCCAGGCTTCACACACACACACAAAAAAATTTTTTAAAGATTTTATTTATTTATTTGACAGACAGAGATCACAAGCAGGCAGAAGCAGGCAGAGAGAGAGGAGGAAGCAGGCTCCCTGCTGAGCAGAGAGCCCGATGCAGGGCTCATCCCAGGACGCTGGGATCATGACCTGAGCTGAAGGCAGAGGCTTTAACCCACTGAGCCACCCAGGCGCCCCCACACAGAAAATTTTTATGCTAAAAATCAATAAATTGGGAATCAGGTTCAAGAACCAGTATCAACTTTGTTCTGTCAAATTTCTGGTCCTCCAAAGTTGAGGTCCAAAGCCCTTGCTCCTAGGGCTCACACAGCTTAACCTAGAGAGCTCCACTGGGATGAGACTGGACCTCTGATTTTATATTTGTCTTCCTGCCTACTAGGTTCAGTGAAGAATTTTAACAACCTTCATGTCTTGCTACTGAAAAGATCTGCATATATGCGCTGCCAAACTGAGCACAAAAAGATTTTAAAACATACCCAATTGACCGTAATTTGAAATTTCTTTGATCAATGTGAAGTACTTTCACTTCCTAAAGAGGAAAAAAAATTAATTTAAAAAAAGTTCATAACAGACCATCTACTAAAACATATCTAATAATTGTCAAAACTCTATGTTGTACACCTGAAACTAATATAATATTGTATATCAATTATACTTTAAATTTATGAAAATATGTCTAGGTTATCCCTTTTCCTAGAAAATAACAGCATATGACTTCTCTGAAGCAAAGAAAACTAAAATGTTAACTAAAGTAGAACAAATGAAATATATTTCAAGGAAATAAGGGTTTTTTTTCTTAAGTATTTGAGGGAAATATTCTTGAAAAAATGTACAATCCAAAAACATGAATCAAGAAATTTCTCTGTAAAACAGAATAGGATGATACAAGATTTCAATCATTCTCAGCCCATTTGTAAGTAATACTGTAGGTTCTTGACCTCTGTAGGACAAGTGACCAGTCAGAAGAGGGTACGTAGTGGGGCTGGGAAGGGACAGAATGGAGGGGTGTGGAAGCAGGGAGGGCCCTGTGTGTTAGGTTAACAATGATGTTGGAGAGGATTCTCTCTTTGAGGTGGATGGCAACAAGCAATCTCCATTTGGCTGTTTCCTTTGTCATGTTACGAAAAGCTGAGAACAATTTTTAAATTTAGGCCAACATGGCAGAGCTACTAAATTTCACATGGGACAAAGGAACATACGGATGGACATAAATATAGTTCAAACTTGGGAGACATAAAAAGTGTAGGTGAAGATAGCAGGTGCATTCTTATTGCATAATCCTGGTTACTGACAAGTATACGGTAACAAATCTAAAAATTAGAAAATGCATATACATAGGCAAAGTCAGGTTAACCAAGAAGTCCCTATTTTCTGCAAATCAATATCATCTTATACATCTGTATGGCTTGGTTTTGCATCACGTGTTCTATTCTCAATCATTTTTCTTTTAAAATCTGAATTAAGAACCCATTTGCTCAGTAAAAAAGAAAAACCCTTGCTTACCCGGGGTATGAAGAATTCGTCAGCACTGAACTGATAAAGCCACTCATCCAAAAAGTGAAATAGTAGGGATTCTAAGTCATCTCCTATAGGATCAAGAAGGATCATGATAGTATGACATTTAATAATTCTAGTCTCTAAAAACTTGCTTGAATTTAGAAGTGCAAGGAATTTCTTAGGCTAGCTGAAAGAGGAAGAACAGGCTCACAACTAATTTTATTGTTCTTATTGTGAAAATGTACTGAAGTTACATAGAACACTGCACATTTGCATGACAATTTCTTCCCTGGAAATAACTGGTTACCTTGGGTTTCTACTTGTACTGTCTGCAGGGGCTCCACAGTCCCAGTATCTGTCATGTAACCGAACATGGCCATTGCACATTGTTCAAATGCTTCCTCCAGAGTATCTCCCCACGCATGTAACCTAAAGAAATACATTCATGCCCTGTGTAATAAAATCTACAGCAAGAGAGAAAACTTGACAGCAAGGTCAAAATAAAATCAGCATGATAAATACAAATCCAAAGGCCTCAATCAATCTAATGGCACGGAAACTGGGTTCTTTTAAACTATCTTTTTCATATTGTAAAGGAACCAAAATAGGAAGAGAGAATTAAAACTAGGGACATCAAGATTAAAACGTCAGGGGCGCCTGGGTGGCTCAGTGGGTTAAGCCGCTGCCTTCGGCTCGGGTCATGATCTCAGGGTCCTGGGATCGAGCCCCGCGTCAGGCTCTCTGCTCAGCAAGGAGCCTGCTTCCTCCTCTCTCTCTGCCTGCCTCTCTGCCTGCTTGTGATCTCTGTCTGTCAAATAAATAAATAAAATCTTAAAAAAAAAAAAAAGATTAAAATGTCAGCCTTCCTATTTAAGAACACGATTTCAAAGGCATAAATTGTAGGTGTACTCACTGGACATCTGCTGTATGATCCAAATCTGAGGGAGAGAGGGAAAAACACATATGTCATTAAACTTGACTTGCAAGTCACAAGAAGCTCTAGTTCGTTATTAAGAACATTATCTTTGGGGCACCTGGGTGGCTCAGTGGGTTAAGCCTCTGCTTTCGGCTCAGGTCGTATTCCCAGGGTCCTGGGATCGAGCCCCACATCGGGCTCTCTACTCAGCGGGGAGCCTGCTTCCTCCTCTCTCTCTGCCTGCCTCTCTGCCTACGTGTGATCTCTCTCTCTCTCAAATAAATAAATAAAATCTTTAAAAAAAAAAAAAAAGAACATTATCTTTTGGGGCGCCTGGGTGACTCAGTTGGTTGGGTGGCTGCTTTCAGCTCAGGTCATAAACCCAGGGTCCTGGGATGGAGCCCCTGCGTTGGGCTCCCCACTTAGTGGGGAGCCTGCTTCTCCCCCTCCTTTTGCCCCTCCCCCGGCCCCACTCATTTTCTCTCCCTCTCACATAAATAAAATTAAATTAAATTAAAAAATTGTCCTTCAAAGGCAAGAAAATGTGGAGCAGGGATGCCTGGGTGGCTCAGTCAGTTAAGCATCTGCCTTCGGCTCAGGTTCCTGGGATTGAGTCCCGCACTGGGCCTCCTATAACCAGAGAGCCTGCTTCTCCCTCTGCCTCCTACTCCCCCTACCTGTGCTCGCTCTCTCTCTAATAAATAAATAAAATCTTTGAAACAAATCACTTAAAGAAAATGTGGCACAAACCTCACCTTTTGCTATCCATTTACATAGGAAAGTTAATTGCTTTGTTAAAGGCTACTTTTTCCAAAAGTCAAGATTTGTGTATAAATGACAATTTCTAGAAGGCAGCAGGGCCAGGAGCTTCTAGGTGATCTAAAGTGTCTAATACATTAGTATATCTCAATAATGCCATTTCCTGACATTAGTTACTTTTCCTCAACAAAACAAATCAGTATCTATTCTAAGTATCTGCTCTGTGAAAGATCAAAATTCTAGGAACTACATCATCAACAGAGATATAAAATTCCAGATTTCTCTGTCTCACCTTTTCATGAACAGCTAATCAAATCCTATACAAAATAGTTTTTGTCTCTTTGAAATAAGAGCCAAGGGGACACCTGGGTGGCTCAGTTGGCTCAAGTCATGATCCCAGCATTGTGGGATCGAGTCCCACATCGGGCTCCTTGCTCAGCAGGGAGCCTGCTTCTCTCTCCACCTCTGCCTGCCACTCTACCTGCTTGTGCATATTCTCTCTCTGACAAATAAATAAATAAATGAAATCTTAAAAAATAATAAAATAAAGAGCCAAGTTTTTTATTCGTTAATTTCTTTCATTTAAAGAACTCCTCAATGATACCGCTGGCTAATAAAGCAGTTTCAGAAAGTAAACTCTATGTTTATGAGCTTTTTCCTGATATCCCCACAGGAATACCCAACCGCTCCTATCACAAACTCCCATTGGATCTGTTCTCTCAACATTTCGCAGTCTATTCTTCACTGGTATCATGACTTTAATCAGTTCTTCCCACTTACGATAATAGAATATTCAGGCTAGAAGGAGAGGTGATAAACAAGTTAAAAGAAAATGACAGGTATTAACCCTATAGAAATGAACGCCTGTGTCCAGAATGCTCCCAGCAACTTATTCCCCCAAAGTAAACACCAAATATCCACCAAGAGAAGAACAGATAAACGAAGGCACAAGGCAGTACTGCTCAGTGATAAAACAGTGCAAGCTATGGACTCATGCATTAACATGAATCTCAAAAACGTTAAATGAAAACTGCAGGGGCCCCTGGGTGGCTCAGTGGGTTAAGCCTCTGCCTTTGGCTCAGGACATGATCCCAGGGTCCTGGGATCGAGCCCTACATCGCGCTCTCTGCTCAGTGGGGAGCCTGCTTCCTCCTCTCTCTCTGCCTGCCTCTCTGCCCGCTTGTGATCTTTGTCTGTCAAATAAATAAATAAAAATCTTTTAAAAGAAAGAAAGAAAGAAAAGTGCACAACTCTCAGCACCTAATACCTCTATCCAAAAACCCTGTGCCAAGAGTGATCAAACTTGGGCACAAGTGGGCTTCTAACAGTGTAAGTAAGCCTTGTTCTAGAATCACTCCGGCCAGAGCACGTTAGACGACCTGCTGGAGAAAGCGCTACACAGCCAGAATTTACTGTTTGTTCCAGCCAAAACCTGACTATAGGCTCTTCACCTCCCTTTCTTATAGCATTTACTAAAAAGGGCTTACAACAGTGAATATTTATCTCTACAACTCAGCAGGGTCTTTCTTCAGGACTCCACAGCCATTCTTTTAAAAATGTAATCATCGGGAAGGACTCCCAGTCCCTGTGGGAGGATAGAATTGAACTTTGGTAACTGCTTGCTACCAAATACTGCAGGCCTAACTGAATTTACAGCCTAATGTTTTGGAATTTTTCATTTCTCTGACTCTACTGAGCTCCGGCTCTCCCCTCTTCTACATTTGCCCTTTAAAAGGTCCCATCACCTCTGTGCAATTCGGAATGGAGCTCAGCTCTTTCTCCTACTGTAGTTACTGAATAAAACCCCATCCACCACTTTAATGTCCAGCTGAATTTATTTCTGATACTGAGTGAAGCCGCTAGGCATAAAAGAATCCACACCATGGGGATCCACTTGCGTGGAACTCTTAAAACAGGCAAAATTAAGTTCTGGTGATAGAAATCCAAACTGTCTGCCTCAAAGTAAGGATGTGGGGGCTTATAGGAAAAAAGTAAAAGGGAATTTTCTAGGGTGATGGAAATGTTCTATAGCCTGACTGGAGTTTGGTTACAATCCAATGTATAACATACTGGAATGATAAATACATGTACATATCTATTTGCAAAACTTTTTAAAAACATTTTTAATGAATCTCTAGACCCATTGTGGGGTTCGAACTTACAACTCTGAGATCAAGAGAGGCATGCTCTTTGGACTGAGCCAGCCAAGGGCCTCTGCTTATCAAAACCTACTGGACTTTATGCTTAAGATCCAAGCCCTTTTACTATATTTATGTAAACCTTAATTAAAAAAATATAACAACAACAATTGGGATGCCTGGGTGCCTCAGTCAGTTAAGCGCCTGCCTTCCGCTCAGGTCATGATAACACCAGAAATTTTAACTGAAAAACTTTCAAATATTTATTCATTTAAAAATAATGCACCTGACTGGCTTAGTAAGTAGAACATGCAATTCTTTTTTTTTTTTAATTTATTCATTTGACAGACAGAGATCTCAGGTAGGCAGAGAGGCAGGCAGAGAGAGAGGAGGAAGCAGGCTCCCCGCGGAGGGGAGAGCCCGACGCAGGGCTTGATCCCAAGATCCTGGGATCATGACCTGAGCCGAAGGCAGAGGTTTTAACCCACTGAGCCACCCAGGCGCCCCAATAGAACATACAATTCTTGTAAGCTTTTATAAGTTTGAACTCCATGCTGGGGATAGAGATTACTTACAAATAAGACTTTTTAAAAATAAAACTATTTTATATTGCATATCATTATGAAAAATAACCATATTTCCCCCAAATTTTAGTGAGAAGAGTGCCACTGTTTCTGCAAGTATTATTAATATTTGACTTCAGTGTATTGATTTAGTTGAAGTACATACATAAAATGAACCTAGGGTGATGGAAATGTCCTATAGCCTGACTGGAGTTTGGTTACAAGCCAATGTATAACATACTCCAGTGATAAATACATGTACGTATCTATTTGTGTAAAGAGAGGGGTGTCTTAATAGCTCTTCAAAAAAACTAGATATAGTTTTCCTTGATGTTACACCAAAACTAGAAACATGTTAGTTTTTTATTTCTTTTAATTTTTTCTAAAGATTTATTTATTTGAGAGAGAGAGAGAAAGAGAGTGAGTGCACGGTCGCGAGGGAGAGAGTCTTAAGCAGATGTCATGCTAAGTTCACAGCCCCACTCAGCGCTTTATCTCACAACCCTGAGCCAAAACCAAGAGTTAGACACTTAACCAACTGTGCCACCCAGGTGCCCTTGAAATATGCTGGTTTTTAAAAGGTTAGTTGCAATGTGGATTTTGAGCTATGACAATGAACTTTTTGTGCTCTGTAACATGTACTCTGTAACATTAAAATCCATTGCTCTACCTTGTGCCTAGAATGGCTCTAATTTGTGCCTGACTATGTAACATCAAAGCACTGGTCCTCTGAAAAATACCAGTTCAGGGCACCTGGGTGGCTCAGTTGGTTAAACGGGTAAGCAGCTGCCTTCAGCTCAGGTCGTTATCCCAGGGTCCCCGGATGGAGTCCTGTATTGGGCTCCCTGCTCGCCAGGGAGTCCGCTTCTCCCTCTCTCTCTACCCCTCCCCCCCGCCCGTTTTCTCTCTCTCTCTCTCTCTCTGCCCCATGGTCTCTCAAATAAATAAAATCTTTTTTTTTTAAGATTTTATTTATTCATTAGAGAGAGGAAGAGGGAACACGTACTGGGAGAGGCAGAGGGAGAGGGAAAAGCAGACTCCCCACTGAGATGGGAGCCTGACGTGGGCCTCAATCCCAGGCCTTGGAGATCATGACCTGAGCTGAATACAGATGCTCAACCACCTGAGTCACCCAGGCACCCCTCAATAAATAAAATCTTTAAAAAAACAAACAAACAAAAAACAAAACAAAGGGGGCGCCTGGGTGGCTCAGTGGGTTAAGCCGCTGCCTTCAGCTCAGGTCATGATCCCAGGTCCTGGGTTCAAGCCCCACATCGGGCTTTCTGCTCAGCAGGGAGCCTGCTTCCTCCTCTCTCTCTGCCTGCCTCTCT